>NW_027150020.1:0-152000 GCF_031143425.1 Pleurodeles waltl
CCAGCAACCTTGTGTGCCTTTGGCAATGTGATCGTTACTAGTGCGTCTTTGTGGAGATGTCCTCGTGCTTCTGCGCACCAACAACGCACAACCTGAATCGGCGGTAAACGCAGTGGTGTCGTTTTGGAAAGCTGTCCATCATCCTGGTAAAAGGCGGGAATTCCCTTGCCTACTACGAGGGTGGACGGGGCGTGGCTCAGCGGGCGGAGCTTACAGGTGATTCATAAAGGAAGAACCTTCTACTCTGTGTCTGCAGGAGAGGGAGATAGAACCCGCGCGTCACAGTCAGATACAGATTACGCTCCAGTACATCATCAATTCACCTCCAGGAAGGATTCTAGATTGTTTTCTGCTATGGAATCTATGAGCGCACAGCCTTGCTTTATCTTTCCCACGCCCAAGAGTTAGGGTGGCTTGTCCTTTCCAGAAGCTGAGCTTCAACTGGGGCACCTGCTACGTTTATATTTGTAAGTGCTTCCTGTTGAGTTTTAGTTTCTGTAAAATGAGCATCATGGCCTACTCAACTGGAGTATTTTCTACGAGTAAGTCAGTAAGCGTTACCTAGCATGTTTTCATATGCCCCGTGTATATTGTACACTAAGACTACGTGATGGGCCACGGGGGAAACCTCACCAGCAACCTTGTGTGCCTTTGGCAATGTGATCGTTACTAGTGCTTCTTTGTGGAGATGTCCTCGTGCTTCTGCGCATCAACAACGCACGACCTGAATCGGCGGTAAACGCAGTGGTGTCGTTTTGGAAAGCTGTCCATCATCCTGGTAAAAGGCGGGAATTCCTTTGCCTACTACGAGGGTGGACGGGGCGTGGCTCAGCGGGCGGAGCTTACAGGTGATTCATAAAGGGAGAACCATCTACTCTGTGTCTGCAGGAAAGGAAGATAGAACCCGCGCGTCACAGTCAGATACAGATTACGCTCCAGTACATCATCAATTCACCTCCAGGAAGGATTCTAGATCTTTTTCTGCTATAGGATCTCTGAGCGCACAGCCTTGCTTTATCTTTGCCAAGCCCAATAGTTAGGGTGGCTTGTCCTTTCCAGAAGCTGAGCTTCAACTGGGGCACCTGCTACGTTTATATTTGTAAGTGCTTCCTGTTGAGTTTTAGTTTCTGTAAAATGAGCATCGTGGCCTACCCAACGGAGTATTTTCTACGAGTAAGTCAGTAAGCGTTACCTAGCATGTTTTCATATGCCCCGTGTATATTGTACACTAAGACTACGTGACGGGCCACGGGGGAAACCTCACCAGCAACCTTGTGTGCCTTTGGCAATGTGATCGTTACTAGTGCGTCTTTGTGGAGATGTCCTCGTGCTTCGTGGTGTCGTTTTGGAAAGCTGTCCATCATCCTGGTAAAAGGCGGGAATTCCCTTGCCTACTACGAGGGTGGACGGGGCGTGGCTCAGCGGGCGGAGCTTACAGGTGATTCATAAAGGAAGAACCTTCTACTCTGTGTCTGCAGGAGAGGAAGATAGAACCCGCGCGTCACAGTCAGATACAGATTACGCTCCAGTACATCATCAATTCACCTCCAGGAAGGATTCTAGATTGTTTTCTGCTATGGAATCTATGAGCGCACAGCCTTGCTTTATCTTTCCCACGCCCAAGAGTTAGGGTGGCTTGTCCTTTCCAGAAGCTGAGCTTCAACTGGGGCACCTGCTACGTTTATATTTGTAAGTGCTTCCTGTTGAGTTTTAGTTTCTGTAAAATGAGCATCATGGCCTACCCAAAGGAGTATTTTCTACGAGTAAGTCAGTAAGCGTTACCTAGCATGTTTTCATATGCCCCGTGTATATTGTACACTAAGACTACGTGACGGGCCACGGGGGAAACCTCACCAGCAACCTTGTGTGCCTTTGGCAATGTGATCGTTACTAGTGCGTCTTTGTGGAGATGTCCTCGTGCTTCTGCGCACCAACAACGCACGACCTGAATCGGCGGTAAACGCAGTGGTGTCGTTTTGGAAAGCTGTCCATCATCCTGGTAAAAGGCGGGAATTCCTTTGCCTACTACGAGGGTGGACGGGGCGTGGCTCAGCGGGCGGAGCTTACAGGTGATTCATAAAGGGAGAACCATCTACTCTGTGTCTGCAGGAGAGGAAGATAGAACCCGCGCGTCACAGTCAGATACAGATTACGCTCCAGTACATCATCAATTCACCTCCAGGAAGGATTCTAGATCTTTTTCTGCTATAGGATCTCTGAGCGCACAGCCTTGCTTTATCTTTGCCAAGCCCAATAGTTAGGGTGGCTTGTCCTTTCCAGAAGCTGAGCTTCACCTGGGGCACCTGCTACGTTTATATTTGTAAGTGCTTCCTGTTGAGTTTTAGTTTCTGTAAAATGAGCATCGTGGCCTACCCAACGGAGTATTTTCTACGAGTAAGTCAGTAAGCGTTACCTAGCATGTTTTCATATGCCCCGTGTATATTGTACACTAAGACTACGTGACGGGCCACGGGGGAAACCTCACCAGCAACCTTGTGTGCCTTTGGCAATGTGATCGTTACTAGTGCGTCTTTGTGGAGATGTCCTCGTGCTTCTGCGCACCAACAACGCACAACCTGAATCGGCGGTAAACGCAGTGGTGTCGTTTTGGAAAGCTGTCCATCATCCTGGTAAAAGGCGGGAATTCCCTTGCCTACTACGAGGGTGGACGGGGCGTGGCTCAGCGGGCGGAGCTTACAGGTGATTCATAAAGGAAGAACCTTCTACTCTGTGTCTGCAGGAGAGGAAGATAGAACCCGCGCGTCACAGTCAGATACAGATTACGCTCCAGTACATCATCAATTCACCTCCAGGAAGGATTCTAGATTGTTTTCTGCTATGGAATCTATGAGCGCACAGCCTTGCTTTATCTTTCCCACGCCCAAGAGTTAGGGTGGCTTGTCCTTTCCAGAAGCTGAGCTTCAACTGGGGCACCTGCTACGTTTATATTTGTAAGTGCTTCCTGTTGAGTTTTAGTTTCTGTAAAATGAGCATCATGGCCTACTCAACTGGACTATTTTCTACGAGTAAGTCAGTAAGCGTTACCTAGCATGTTTTCATATGCCCCGTGTATATTGTACACTAAGACTACGTGATGGGCCACGGGGGAAACCTCACCAGCAACCTTGTGTGCCTTTGGCAATGTGATCGTTACTAGTGCTTCTTTGTGGAGATGTCCTCGTGCTTCTGCGCATCAACAACGCACGACATGAATCGGCGGTAAACGCAGTGGTGTCGTTTTGGAAAGCTGTCCATCATCCTGGTAAAAGGCGGGAATTCCTTTGCCTACTACGAGGGTGGACGGGGCGTGGCTCAGCGGGCGGAGCTTACAGGTGATTCATAAAGGGAGAACCATCTACTCTGTGTCTGCAGGAAAGGAAGATAGAACCCGCGCGTCACAGTCAGATACAGATTACGCTCCAGTACATCATCAATTCACCTCCAGGAAGGATTCTAGATTGTTTTCTGCTATGGAATCTATGAGCGCACAGCCTTGCTTTATCTTTCCCACGCCCAAGAGTTAGGGTGGCTTGTCCTTTCCAGAAGCTGAGCTTCAACTGGGGCACCTGCTACGTTTATATTTGTAAGTGCTTCCTGTTGAGTTTTAGTTTCTGTAAAATGAGCATCATGGCCTACCCAACGGAGTATTTTCTACGAGTAAGTCAGTAAGCGTTACCTAGCATGTTTTCATATGCCCCGTGTATATTGTACACTAAGACTACGTGACGGGCCACGGGGGAAACCTCACCAGCAACCTTGTGTGCCTTTGGCAATGTGATCGTTACTAGTGCGTCTTTGTGGAGATGTCCTCGTGCTTCTGCGCACCAACAACGCACGACCTGAATCGGCGGTAAACGCAGTGGTGTCGTTTTGGAAAGCTGTCCATCATCCTGGTAAAAGGCGGGAATTCCTTTGCCTACTACGAGGGTGGACGGGGCGTGGCTCAGCGGGCGGAGCTTACAGGTGATTCATAAAGGGAGAACCATCTACTCTGTGTCTGCAGGAAAGGAAGATAGAACCCGCGCGTCACAGTCAGATACAGATTACGCTCCAGTACATCATCAATTCACCTCCAGGAAGGATTCTAGATCTTTTTCTGCTATAGGATCTCTGAGCGCACAGCCTTGCTTTATCTTTGCCAAGCCCAATAGTTAGGGTGGCTTGTCCTTTCCAGAAGCTGAGCTTCACCTGGGGCACCTGCTACGTTTATATTTGTAAGTGCTTCCTGTTGAGTTTTAGTTTCTGTAAAATGAGCATCGTGGCCTACCCAACGGAGTATTTTCTACGAGTAAGTCAGTAAGCGTTACCTAGCATGTTTTCATATGCCCCGTGTATATTGTACACTAAGACTACGTGACGGGCCACGGGGGAAACCTCACCAGCAACCTTGTGTGCCTTTGGCAATGTGATCGTTACTAGTGCGTCTTTGTGGAGATGTCCTCGTGCTTCGTGGTGTCGTTTTGGAAAGCTGTCCATCATCCTGGTAAAAGGCGGGAATTCCCTTGCCTACTACGAGGGTGGACGGGGCGTGGCTCAGCGGGCGGAGCTTACAGGTGATTCATAAAGGAAGAACCTTCTACTCTGTGTCTGCAGGAGAGGAAGATAGAACCCGCGCGTCACAGTCAGATACAGATTACGCTCCAGTACATCATCAATTCACCTCCAGGAAGGATTCTAGATTGTTTTCTGCTATGGAATCTATGAGCGCACAGCCTTGCTTTATCTTTCCCACGCCCAAGAGTTAGGGTGGCTTGTCCTTTCCATAAGCTGAGCTTCAACTGGGGCACCTGCTACGTTTATATTTGTAAGTGCTTCCTGTTGAGTTTTAGTTTCTGTAAAATGAGCATCATGGCCTACCCAAAGGAGTATTTTCTACGAGTAAGTCAGTAAGCGTTACCTAGCATGTTTTCATATGCCCCGTGTATATTGTACACTAAGACTACGTGACGGGCCACGGGGGAAACCTCACCAGCAACCTTGTGTGCCTTTGGCAATGTGATCGTTACTAGTGCGTCTTTGTGGAGATGTCCTCGTGCTTCTGCGCACCAACAACGCACGACCTGAATCGGCGGTAAACGCAGTGGTGTCGTTTTGGAAAGCTGTCCATCATCCTGGTAAAAGGCGGGAATTCCTTTGCCTACTACGAGGGTGGACGGGGCGTGGCTCAGCGGGCGGAGCTTACAGGTGATTCATAAAGGGAGAACCATCTACTCTGTGTCTGCAGGAGAGGAAGATAGAACCCGCGCGTCACAGTCAGATACAGATTACGCTCCAGTACATCATCAATTCACCTCCAGGAAGGATTCTAGATCTTTTTCTGCTATAGGATCTCTGAGCGCACAGCCTTGCTTTATCTTTGCCAAGCCCAATAGTTAGGGTGGCTTGTCCTTTCCAGAAGCTGAGCTTCACCTGGGGCACCTGCTACGTTTATATTTGTAAGTGCTTCCTGTTGAGTTTTAGTTTCTGTAAAATGAGCATCGTGGCCTACCCAACGGAGTATTTTCTACGAGTAAGTCAGTAAGCGTTACCTAGCATGTTTTCATATGCCCCGTGTATATTGTACACTAAGACTACGTGACGGGCCACGGGGGAAACCTCACCAGCAACCTTGTGTGCCTTTGGCAATGTGATCGTTACTAGTGCGTCTTTGTGGAGATGTCCTCGTGCTTCTGCGCACCAACAACGCACAACCTGAATCGGCGGTAAACGCAGTGGTGTCGTTTTGGAAAGCTGTCCATCATCCTGGTAAAAGGCGGGAATTCCCTTGCCTACTACGAGGGTGGACGGGGCGTGGCTCAGCGGGCGGAGCTTACAGGTGATTCATAAAGGGAGAACCATCTACTCTGTGTCTGCAGGAGAGGAAGATAGAACCCGCGCGTCACAGTCAGATACAGATTACGCTCCAGTACATCATCAATTCACCTCCAGGAAGGATTCTAGATTGTTTTCTGCTATGGAATCTATGAGCGCACAGCCTTGCTTTATCTTTCCCACGCCCAAGAGTTAGGGTGGCTTGTCCTTTCCAGAAGCTGAGCTTCAACTGGGGCACCTGCTACGTTTATATTTGTAAGTGCTTCCTGTTGAGTTTTAGTTTCTGTAAAATGAGCATCATGGCCTACCCAACGGAGTATTTTCTACGAGTAAGTCAGTAAGCGTTACCTAGCATGTTTTCATATGCCCCGTGTATATTGTACACTAAGACTACGTGACGGGCCACGGGGGAAACCTCACCAGCAACCTTGTGTGCCTTTGGCAATGTGATCGTTACTAGTGCGTCTTTGTGGAGATGTCCTCGTGCTTCTGCGCACCAACAACGCACGACCTGAATCGGCGGTAAACGCAGTGGTGTCGTTTTGGAAAGCTGTCCATCATCCTGGTAAAAGGCGGGAATTCCTTTGCCTACTACGAGGGTGGACGGGGCGTGGCTCAGCGGGCGGAGCTTACAGGTGATTCATAAAGGGAGAACCATCTACTCTGTGTCTGCAGGAGAGGAAGATAGAACCCGCGCGTCACAGTCAGATACAGATTACGCTCCAGTACATCATCAATTCACCTCCAGGAAGGATTCTAGATTGTTTTCTGCTATGGAATCTATGAGCGCACAGCCTTGCTTTATCTTTGCCAAGCCCAATAGTTAGGGTGGCTTGTCCTTTCCAGAAGCTGAGCTTCACCTGGGGCACCTGCTACGTTTATATTTGTAAGTGCTTCCTGTTGAGTTTTAGTTTCTGTAAAATGAGCATCGTGGCCTACCCAACGGAGTATTTTCTACGAGTAAGTCAGTAAGCGTTACCTAGCATGTTTTCATATGCCCCGTGTATATTGTACACTAAGACTACGTGACGGGCCACGGGGGAAACCTCACCAGCAACCTTGTGTGCCTTTGGCAATGTGATCGTTACTAGTGCGTCTTTGTGGAGATGTCCTCGTGCTTCTGCGCACCAACAACGCACAACCTGAATCGGCGGTAACGCAGTGGTGTCGTTTTGGAAAGCTGTCCATCATCCTGGTAAAAGGCGGGAATTCCCTTGCCTACTACGAGGGTGGACGGGGCGTGGCTCAGCGGGCGGAGCTTACAGGTGATTCATAAAGGGAGAACCATCTACTCTGTGTCTGCAGGAAAGGAAGATAGAACCCGCGCGTCACAGTCAGATACAGATTACGCTCCAGTACATCATCAATTCACCTCCAGGAAGGATTCTAGATTGTTTTCTGCTATGGAATCTATGAGCGCACAGCCTTGCTTTATCTTTCCCACGCCCAAGAGTTAGGGTGGCTTGTCCTTTCCAGAAGCTGAGCTTCAACTGGGGCACCTGCTACGTTTATATTTGTAAGTGCTTCCTGTTGAGTTTTAGTTTCTGTAAAATGAGCATCATGGCCTACCCAACGGAGTATTTTCTACGAGTAAGTCAGTAAGCGTTACCTAGCATGTTTTCATATGCCCCGTGTATATTGTACACTAAGACTACGTGACGGGCCACGGGGGAAACCTCACCAGCAACCTTGTGTGCCTTTGGCAATGTGATCGTTACTAGTGCGTCTTTGTGGAGATGTCCTCGTGCTTCTGCGCACCAACAACGCACGACCTGAATCGGCGGTAAACGCAGTGGTGTCGTTTTGGAAAGCTGTCCATCATCCTGGTAAAAGGCGGGAATTCCTTTGTCTACTACGAGGGTGGACGGGGCGTGGCTCAGCGGGCGGAGCTTACAGGTGATTCATAAAGGGAGAACCATCTACTCTGTGTCTGCAGGAAAGGAAGATAGAACCCGCGCGTCACAGTCAGATACAGATTACGCTCCAGTACATCATCAATTCACCTCCAGGAAGGATTCTAGATCTTTTTCTGCTATAGGATCTCTGAGCGCACAGCCTTGCTTTATCTTTGCCAAGCCCAATAGTTAGGGTGGCTTGTCCTTTCCAGAAGCTGAGCTTCAACTGGGGCACCTGCTACGTTTATATTTGTAAGTGCTTCCTGTTGAGTTTTAGTTTCTGTAAAATGAGCATCATGGCCTACCCAACGGAGTATTTTCTACGAGTAAGTCAGTAAGCGTTACCTAGCATGTTTTCATATGCCCCGTGTATATTGTACACTAAGTCTACGTGACGGGCCACGGGGGAAACCTCACCAGCAACCTTGTGTGCCTTTGGCAATGTGATCGTTACTAGTGCGTCTTTGTGGAGATGTCCTCGTGCTTCTGCGCACCAACAACGCACGACCTGAATCGGCGGTAAACGCAGTGGTGTCGTTTTGGAAAGCTGTCCATCATCCTGGTAAAAGGCGGGAATTCCTTTGCCTACTACGAGGGTGGACGGGGCGTGGCTCAGCGGGCGGAGCTTACAGGTGATTCATAAAGGGAGAACCATCTACTCTGTGTCTGCAGGAAAGGAAGATAGAACCCGCGCGTCACAGTCAGATACAGATTACGCTCCAGTACATCATCAATTCACCTCCAGGAAGGATTCTAGATTGTTTTCTGCTATGGAATCTATGAGCGCACAGCCTTGCTTTATCTTTCCCACGCCCAAGAGTTAGGGTGGCTTGTCCTTTCCAGAAGCTGAGCTTCAACTGGGGCACCTGCTACGTTTATATTTGTAAGTGCTTCCTGTTGAGTTTTAGTTTCTGTAAAATGAGCATCATGGCCTACCCAAAGGAGTATTTTCTACGAGTAAGTCAGTAAGCGTTACCTAGCATGTTTTCATATGCCCCGTGTATATTGTACACTAAGACTACGTGACGGGCCACGGGGGAAACCTCACCAGCAACCTTGTGTGCCTTTGGCAATGTGATCGTTACTAGTGCGTCTTTGTGGAGATGTCCTCGTGCTTCTGCGCACCAACAACGCACGACCTGAATCGGCGGTAAACGCAGTGGTGTCGTTTTGGAAAGCTGTCCATCATCCTGGTAAAAGGCGGGAATTCCTTTGCCTACTACGAGGGTGGACGGGGCGTGGCTCAGCGGGCGGAGCTTACAGGTGATTCATAAAGGGAGAACCATCTACTCTGTGTCTGCAGGAGAGGAAGATAGAACCCGCGCGTCACAGTCAGATACAGATTACGCTCCAGTACATCATCAATTCACCTCCAGGAAGGATTCTAGATCTTTTTCTGCTATAGGATCTCTGAGCGCACAGCCTTGCTTTATCTTTGCCAAGCCCAATAGTTAGGGTGGCTTGTCCTTTCCAGAAGCTGAGCTTCACCTGGGGCACCTGCTACGTTTATATTTGTAAGTGCTTCCTGTTGAGTTTTAGTTTCTGTAAAATGAGCATCGTGGCCTACCCAACGGAGTATTTTCTACGAGTAAGTCAGTAAGCGTTACCTAGCATGTTTTCATATGCCCCGTGTATATTGTACACTAAGACTACGTGACGGGCCACGGGGGAAACCTCACCAGCAACCTTGTGTGCCTTTGGCAATGTGATCGTTACTAGTGCGTCTTTGTGGAGATGTCCTCGTGCTTCTGCGCACCAACAACGCACAACCTGAATCGGCGGTAAACGCAGTGGTGTCGTTTTGGAAAGCTGTCCATCATCCTGGTAAAAGGCGGGAATTCCCTTGCCTACTACGAGGGTGGACGGGGCGTGGCTCAGCGGGCGGAGCTTACAGGTGATTCATAAAGGAAGAACCTTCTACTCTGTGTCTGCAGGAGAGGAAGATAGAACCCGCGCGTCACAGTCAGATACAGATTACGCTCCAGTACATCATCAATTCACCTCCAGGAAGGATTCTAGATTGTTTTCTGCTATGGAATCTATGAGCGCACAGCCTTGCTTTATCTTTCCCACGCCCAATAGTTAGGGTGGCTTGTCCTTTCCAGAAGCTGAGCTTCAACTGGGGCACCTGCTACGTTTATATTTGTAAGTGCTTCCTGTTGAGTTTTAGTTTCTGTAAAATGAGCATCATGGCCTACCCAACGGAGTATTTTCTACGAGTAAGTCAGTAAGCGTTACCTAGCATGTTTTCATATGCCCCGTGTATATTGTACACTAAGTCTACGTGACGGGCCACGGGGGAAACCTCACCAGCAACCTTGTGTGCCTTTGGCAATGTGATCGTTACTAGTGCGTCTTTGTGGAGATGTCCTCGTGCTTCTGCGCACCAACAACGCACGACCTGAATCGCCGGTAAACGCAGTGGTGTCGTTTTGGAAAGCTGTCCATCATCCTGGTAAAAGGCGGGAATTCCATTGCCTACTACGAGGGTGGACGGGGCGTTGCTCAGCGGGCGGAGCTTACAGGTGATTCATAAAGGGAGAACCTTCTACTCTGTGTCTGCAGGAGAGGAAGATAGAACCCGCGCGTCACAGTCAGATACAGATTACGCTCCAGTACATCATCAATTCACCTCCAGGAAGGATTCTAGATTGTTTTCTGCTATGGAATCTATGAGCGCACAGCCTTGCTTTATCTTTCCCACGCCCAAGAGTTAGGGTGGCTTGTCCTTTCCAGAAGCTGAGCTTCAACTGGGGCACCTGCTACGTTTATATTTGTAAGTGCTTCCTGTTGAGTTTTAGTTTCTATAAAATGAGCATCATGGCCTACCCAACGGAGTATTTTCTACGAGTAAGTCAGTAAGCGTTACCTAGCATGTTTTCATATGCCCCGTGTATATTGTACACTAAGACTACGTGATGGGCCACGGGGGAAACCTCACCAGCAACCTTGTGTGCCTTTGGCAATGTGATCGTTACTAGTGCTTCTTTGTGGAGATGTCCTCGTGCTTCTGCGCATCAACAACGCACGACCTGAATCGGCGGTAAACGCAGTGGTGTCGTTTTGGAAAGCTGTCCATCATCCTGGTAAAAGGCGGGAATTCCTTTGCCTACTACGAGGGTGGACGGGGCGTGGCTCAGCGGGCGGAGCTTACAGGTGATTCATAAAGGGAGAACCATCTACTCTGTGTCTGCAGGAAAGGAAGATAGAACCCGCGCATCACAGTCAGATACAGATTACGCTCCAGTACATCATCAATTCACCTCCAGGAAGGATTCTAGATATTTTTCTGCTATAGGATCTCTGAGCGCACAGCCTTGCTTTATCTTTGCCAAGCCCAATAGTTAGGGTGGCTTGTCCTTTCCAGAAGCTGAGCTTCAACTGGGGCACCTGCTACGTTTATATTTGTAAGTGCTTCCTGTTGAGTTTTAGTTTCTGTAAAATGAGCATCATGGCCTACCCAACCGGAGTATTTTCTACGAGTAAGTCAGTAAGCGTTACCTAGCATGTTTTCATATGCCCCGTGTATATTGTACACTAAGACTACGTGATGGGCCACGGGGGAAACCTCACCAGCAACCTTGTGTGCCTTTGGCAATGTGATCGTTACTAGTGCTTCTTTGTGGAGATGTCCTCGTGCTTCTGCGCATCAACAACGCACGACCTGAATCGGCGGTAAACGCAGTGGTGTCGTTTTGGAAAGCTGTCCATCATCCTGGTAAAAGGCGGGAATTCCTTTGCCTACTACGAGGGTGGACGGGGCGTGGCTCAGCGGGCGGAGCTTACAGGTGATTCATAAAGGGAGAACCATCTACTCTGTGTCTGCAGGAAAGGAAGATAGAACCCGCGCGTCACAGTCAGATACAGATTACGCTCCAGTACATCATCAATTCACCTCCAGGAAGGATTCTAGATCTTTTTCTGCTATAGGATCTCTGAGCGCACAGCCTTGCTTTATCTTTGCCAAGCCCAATAGTTAGGGTGGCTTGTCCTTTCCAGAAGCTGAGCTTCAACTGGGGCACCTGCTACGTTTATATTTGTAAGTGCTTCCTGTTGAGTTTTAGTTTCTGTAAAATGAGCATCATGGCCTACCCAACGGAGTATTTTCTACGAGTAAGTCAGTAAGCGTTACCTAGCATGTTTTCATATGCCCCGTGTATATTGTACACTAAGACTACGTGACGGGCCACGGGGGAAACCTCACCAGCAACCTTGTGTGCCTTTGGCAATGTGATCGTTACTAGTGCGTCTTTGTGGAGATGTCCTCGTGCTTCTGCGCACCAACACCGCACGACCTGAATCGCCGGTAAACGCAGTGGTGTCGTTTTGGAAAGCTGTCCATCATCCTGGTAAAAGGCGGGAATTCCCTTGCCTACTACGAGGGTGGACGGGGCGTGGCTCAGCGGGCGGAGCTTACAGGTGATTCATAAAGGAAGAACCTTCTACTCTGTGTCTGCAGGAGAGGGAGATAGAACCCGCGCGTCACAGTCAGATACAGATTACGCTCCAGTACATCATCAATTCACCTCCAGGAAGGATTCTAGATTGTTTTCTGCTATGGAATCTATGAGCGCACAGCCTTGCTTTATCTTTCCCACGCCCAAGAGTTAGGGTGGCTTGTCCTTTCCAGAAGCTGAGCTTCAACTGGGGCACCTGCTACGTTTATATTTGTAAGTGCTTCCTGTTGAGTTTTAGTTTCTGTAAAATGAGCATCATGGCCTACTCAACTGGAGTATTTTCTACGAGTAAGTCAGTAAGCGTTACCTAGCATGTTTTCATATGCCCCGTGTATATTGTACACTAAGACTACGTGATGGGCCACGGGGGAAACCTCACCAGCAACCTTGTGTGCCTTTGGCAATGTGATCGTTACTAGTGCTTCTTTGTGGAGATGTCCTCGTGCTTCTGCGCATCAACAACGCACGACCTGAATCGGCGGTAAACGCAGTGGTGTCGTTTTGGAAAGCTGTCCATCATCCTGGTAAAAGGCGGGAATTCCTTTGCCTACTACGAGGGTGGACGGGGCGTGGCTCAGCGGGCGGAGCTTACAGGTGATTCATAAAGGGAGAACCATCTACTCTGTGTCTGCAGGAAAGGAAGATAGAACCCGCGCGTCACAGTCAGATACAGATTACGCTCCAGTACATCATCAATTCACCTCCAGGAAGGATTCTAGATCTTTTTCTGCTATAGGATCTCTGAGCGCACAGCCTTGCTTTATCTTTGCCAAGCCCAATAGTTAGGGTGGCTTGTCCTTTCCAGAAGCTGAGCTTCAACTGGGGCACCTGCTACGTTTATATTTGTAAGTGCTTCCTGTTGAGTTTTAGTTTCTGTAAAATGAGCATCGTGGCCTACCCAACGGAGTATTTTCTACGAGTAAGTCAGTAAGCGTTACCTAGCATGTTTTCATATGCCCCGTGTATATTGTACACTAAGACTACGTGACGGGCCACGGGGGAAACCTCACCAGCAACCTTGTGTGCCTTTGGCAATGTGATCGTTACTAGTGCGTCTTTGTGGAGATGTCCTCGTGCTTCGTGGTGTCGTTTTGGAAAGCTGTCCATCATCCTGGTAAAAGGCGGGAATTCCCTTGCCTACTACGAGGGTGGACGGGGCGTGGCTCAGCGGGCGGAGCTTACAGGTGATTCATAAAGGAAGAACCTTCTACTCTGTGTCTGCAGGAGAGGAAGATAGAACCCGCGCGTCACAGTCAGATACAGATTACGCTCCAGTACATCATCAATTCACCTCCAGGAAGGATTCTAGATTGTTTTCTGCTATGGAATCTATGAGCGCACAGCCTTGCTTTATCTTTCCCACGCCCAAGAGTTAGGGTGGCTTGTCCTTTCCATAAGCTGAGCTTCAACTGGGGCACCTGCTACGTTTATATTTGTAAGTGCTTCCTGTTGAGTTTTAGTTTCTGTAAAATGAGCATCATGGCCTACCCAAAGGAGTATTTTCTACGAGTAAGTCAGTAAGCGTTACCTAGCATGTTTTCATATGCCCCGTGTATATTGTACACTAAGACTACGTGACGGGCCACGGGGGAAACCTCACCAGCAACCTTGTGTGCCTTTGGCAATGTGATCGTTACTAGTGCGTCTTTGTGGAGATGTCCTCGTGCTTCTGCGCACCAACAACGCACGACCTGAATCGGCGGTAAACGCAGTGGTGTCGTTTTGGAAAGCTGTCCATCATCCTGGTAAAAGGCGGGAATTCCTTTGCCTACTAAGAGGGTGGACGGGGCGTGGCTCAGCGGGCGGAGCTTACAGGTGATTCATAAAGGGAGAACCATCTACTCTGTGTCTGCAGGAGAGGAAGATAGAACCCGCGCGTCACAGTCAGATACAGATTACGCTCCAGTACATCATCAATTCACCTCCAGGAAGGATTCTAGATCTTTTTCTGCTATAGGATCTCTGAGCGCACAGCCTTGCTTTATCTTTGCCAAGCCCAATAGTTAGGGTGGCTTGTCCTTTCCAGAAGCTGAGCTTCACCTGGGGCACCTGCTACGTTTATATTTGTAAGTGCTTCCTGTTGAGTTTTAGTTTCTGTAAAATGAGCATCGTGGCCTACCCAACGGAGTATTTTCTACGAGTAAGTCAGTAAGCGTTACCTAGCATGTTTTCATATGCCCCGTGTATATTGTACACTAAGACTACGTGACGGGCCACGGGGGAAACCTCACCAGCAACCTTGTGTGCCTTTGGCAATGTGATCGTTACTAGTGCGTCTTTGTGGAGATGTCCTCGTGCTTCTGCGCACCAACAACGCACAACCTGAATCGGCGGTAAACGCAGTGGTGTCGTTTTGGAAAGCTGTCCATCATCCTGGTAAAAGGCGGGAATTCCCTTGCCTACTACGAGGGTGGACGGGGCGTGGCTCAGCGGGCGGAGCTTACAGGTGATTCATAAAGGAAGAACCTTCTACTCTGTGTCTGCAGGAGAGGAAGATAGAACCCGCGCGTCACAGTCAGATACAGATTACGCTCCAGTACATCATCAATTCACCTCCAGGAAGGATTCTAGATTGTTTTCTGCTATGGAATCTATGAGCGCACAGCCTTGCTTTATCTTTCCCACGCCCAAGAGTTAGGGTGGCTTGTCCTTTCCAGAAGCTGAGCTTCAACTGGGGCACCTGCTACGTTTATATTTGTAAGTGCTTCCTGTTGAGTTTTAGTTTCTGTAAAATGAGCATCATGGCCTACTCAACTGGACTATTTTCTACGAGTAAGTCAGTAAGCGTTACCTAGCATGTTTTCATATGCCCCGTGTATATTGTACACTAAGACTACGTGATGGGCCACGGGGGAAACCTCACCAGCAACCTTGTGTGCCTTTGGCAATGTGATCGTTACTAGTGCTTCTTTGTGGAGATGTCCTCGTGCTTCTGCGCATCAACAACGCACGACCTGAATCGGCGGTAAACGCAGTGGTGTCGTTTTGGAAAGCTGTCCATCATCCTGGTAAAAGGCGGGAATTCCTTTGCCTACTACGAGGGTGGACGGGGCGTGGCTCAGCGGGCGGAGCTTACAGGTGATTCATAAAGGGAGAACCATCTACTCTGTGTCTGCAGGAAAGGAAGATAGAACCCGCGCGTCACAGTCAGATACAGATTACGCTCCAGTACATCATCAATTCACCTCCAGGAAGGATTCTAGATCTTTTTCTGCTATAGGATCTCTGAGCGCACAGCCTTGCTTTATCTTTGCCAAGCCCAATAGTTAGGGTGGCTTGTCCTTTCCAGAAGCTGAGCTTCAACTGGGGCACCTGCTACGTTTATATTTGTAAGTGCTTCCTGTTGAGTTTTAGTTTCTGTAAAATGAGCATCGTGGCCTACCCAACGGAGTATTTTCTACGAGTAAGTCAGTAAGCGTTACCTAGCATGTTTTCATATGCCCCGTGTATATTGTACACTAAGACTACGTGACGGGCCACGGGGGAAACCTCACCAGCAACCTTGTGTGCCTTTGGCAATGTGATCGTTACTAGTGCGTCTTTGTGGAGATGTCCTCGTGCTTCTGCGCACCAACAACGCACAACCTGAATCGGCGGTAAACGCAGTGGTGTCGTTTTGGAAAGCTGTCCATCATCCTGGTAAAAGGCGGGAATTCCCTTGCCTACTACGAGGGTTTACGGGGCGTGGCTCAGCGGGCGGAGCTTACAGGTGATTCATAAAGGAAGAACCTTCTACTCTGTGTCTGCAGGAGAGGAAGATAGAACCCGCGCGTCACAGTCAGATACAGATTACGCTCCAGTACATCATCAATTCACCTCCAGGAAGGATTCTAGATTGTTTTCTGCTATGGAATCTATGAGCGCACAGCCTTGCTTTATCTTTCCCACGCCCAAGAGTTAGGGTGGCTTGTCCTTTCCAGAAGCTGAGCTTCAACTGGGGCACCTGCTACGTTTATATTTGTAAGTGCTTCCTGTTGAGTTTTAGTTTCTGTAAAATGAGCATCATGGCCTACCCAAAGGAGTATTTTCTACGAGTAAGTCAGTAAGCGTTACCTAGCATGTTTTCATATGCCCCGTGTATATTGTACACTAAGACTACGTGACGGGCCACGGGGGAAACCTCACCAGCAACCTTGTGTGCCTTTGGCAATGTGATCGTTACTAGTGCGTCTTTGTGGAGATGTCCTCGTGCTTCTGCGCACCAACAACGCACGACCTGAATCGGCGGTAAACGCAGTGGTGTCGTTTTGGAAAGCTGTCCATCATCCTGGTAAAAGGCGGGAATTCCTTTGCCTACTACGAGGGTGGACGGGGCGTGGCTCAGCGGGCGGAGCTTACAGGTGATTCATAAAGGGAGAACCATCTACTCTGTGTCTGCAGGAGAGGAAGATAGAACCCGCGCGTCACAGTCAGATACAGATTACGCTCCAGTACATCATCAATTCACCTCCAGGAAGGATTCTAGATCTTTTTCTGCTATAGGATCTCTGAGCGCACAGCCTTGCTTTATCTTTGCCAAGCCCAATAGTTAGGGTGGCTTGTCCTTTCCAGAAGCTGAGCTTCACCTGGGGCACCTGCTACGTTTATATTTGTAAGTGCTTCCTGTTGAGTTTTAGTTTCTGTAAAATGAGCATCGTGGCCTACCCAACGGAGTATTTTCTACGAGTAAGTCAGTAAGCGTTACCTAGCATGTTTTCATATGCCCCGTGTATATTGTACACTAAGACTACGTGACGGGCCACGGGGGAAACCTCACCAGCAACCTTGTGTGCCTTTGGCAATGTGATTGTTACTAGTGCGTCTTTGTGGAGATGTCCTCGTGCTTCTGCGCACCAACAACGCACAACCTGAATCGGCGGTAAACGCAGTGGTGTCGTTTTGGAAAGCTGTCCATCATCCTGGTAAAAGGCGGGAATTCCCTTGCCTACTACGAGGGTGGACGGGGCGTGGCTCAGCGGGCGGAGCTTACAGGTGATTCATAAAGGGAGAACCATCTACTCTGTGTCTGCAGGAGAGGAAGATAGAACCCGCGCGTCACAGTCAGATACAGATTACGCTCCAGTACATCATCAATTCACCTCCAGGAAGGATTCTAGATTGTTTTCTGCTATGGAATCTATGAGCGCACAGCCTTGCTTTATCTTTCCCACGCCCAAGAGTTAGGGTGGCTTGTCCTTTCCAGAAGCTGAGCTTCAACTGGGGCACCTGCTACGTTTATATTTGTAAGTGCTTCCTGTTGAGTTTTAGTTTCTGTAAAATGAGCATCATGGCCTACCCAACGGAGTATTTTCTACGAGTAAGTCAGTAAGCGTTACCTAGCATGTTTTCATATGCCCCGTGTATATTGTACACTAAGACTACGTGACGGGCCACGGGGGAAACCTCACCAGCAACCTTGTGTGCCTTTGGCAATGTGATCGTTACTAGTGCGTCTTTGTGGAGATGTCCTCGTGCTTCTGCGCACCAACAACGCACGACCTGAATCGGCGGTAAACGCAGTGGTGTCGTTTTGGAAAGCTGTCCATCATCCTGGTAAAAGGCGGGAATTCCTTTGCCTACTACGAGGGTGGACGGGGCGTGGCTCAGCGGGCGGAGCTTACAGGTGATTCATAAAGGGAGAACCATCTACTCTGTGTCTGCAGGAGAGGAAGATAGAACCCGCGCGTCACAGTCAGATACAGATTACGCTCCAGTACATCATCAATTCACCTCCAGGAAGGATTCTAGATTGTTTTCTGCTATGGAATCTATGAGCGCACAGCCTTGCTTTATCTTTGCCAAGCCCAATAGTTAGGGTGGCTTGTCCTTTCCAGAAGCTGAGCTTCACCTGGGGCACCTGCTACGTTTATATTTGTAAGTGCTTCCTGTTGAGTTTTAGTTTCTGTAAAATGAGCATCGTGGCCTACCCAACGGAGTATTTTCTACGAGTAAGTCAGTAAGCGTTACCTAGCATGTTTTCATATGCCCCGTGTATATTGTACACTAAGACTACGTGACGGGCCACGGGGGAAACCTCACCAGCAACCTTGTGTGCCTTTGGCAATGTGATCGTTACTAGTGCGTCTTTGTGGAGATGTCCTCGTGCTTCTGCGCACCAACAACGCACAACCTGAATCGGCGGTAACGCAGTGGTGTCGTTTTGGAAAGCTGTCCATCATCCTGGTAAAAGGCGGGAATTCCCTTGCCTACTACGAGGGTGGACGGGGCGTGGCTCAGCGGGCGGAGCTTACAGGTGATTCATAAAGGGAGAACCATCTACTCTGTGTCTGCAGGAAAGGAAGATAGAACCCGCGCGTCACAGTCAGATACAGATTACGCTCCAGTACATCATCAATTCACCTCCAGGAAGGATTCTAGATTGTTTTCTGCTATGGAATCTATGAGCGCACAGCCTTGCTTTATCTTTCCCACGCCCAAGAGTTAGGGTGGCTTGTCCTTTCCAGAAGCTGAGCTTCAACTGGGGCACCTGCTACGTTTATATTTGTAAGTGCTTCCTGTTGAGTTTTAGTTTCTGTAAAATGAGCATCATGGCCTACCCAACGGAGTATTTTCTACGAGTAAGTCAGTAAGCGTTACCTAGCATGTTTTCATATGCCCCGTGTATATTGTACACTAAGACTACGTGACGGGCCACGGGGGAAACCTCACCAGCAACCTTGTGTGCCTTTGGCAATGTGATCGTTACTAGTGCGTCTTTGTGGAGATGTCCTCGTGCTTCTGCGCACCAACAACGCACGACCTGAATCGGCGGTAAACGCAGTGGTGTCGTTTTGGAAAGCTGTCCATCATCCTGGTAAAAGGCGGGAATTCCTTTGTCTACTACGAGGGTGGACGGGGCGTGGCTCAGCGGGCGGAGCTTACAGGTGATTCATAAAGGGAGAACCATCTACTCTGTGTCTGCAGGAAAGGAAGATAGAACCCGCGCGTCACAGTCAGATACAGATTACGCTCCAGTACATCATCAATTCACCTCCAGGAAGGATTCTAGATCTTTTTCTGCTATAGGATCTCTGAGCGCACAGCCTTGCTTTATCTTTGCCAAGCCCAATAGTTAGGGTGGCTTGTCCTTTCCAGAAGCTGAGCTTCAACTGGGGCACCTGCTACGTTTATATTTGTAAGTGCTTCCTGTTGAGTTTTAGTTTCTGTAAAATGAGCATCATGGCCTACCCAACGGAGTATTTTCTACGAGTAAGTCAGTAAGCGTTACCTAGCATGTTTTCATATGCCCCGTGTATATTGTACACTAAGTCTACGTGACGGGCCACGGGGGAAACCTCACCAGCAACCTTGTGTGCCTTTGGCAATGTGATCGTTACTAGTGCGTCTTTGTGGAGATGTCCTCGTGCTTCTGCGCACCAACAACGCACGACCTGAATCGGCGGTAAACGCAGTGGTGTCGTTTTGGAAAGCTGTCCATCATCCTGGTAAAAGGCGGGAATTCCTTTGCCTACTACGAGGGTGGACGGGGCGTGGCTCAGCGGGCGGAGCTTACAGGTGATTCATAAAGGGAGAACCATCTACTCTGTGTCTGCAGGAAAGGAAGATAGAACCCGCGCGTCACAGTCAGATACAGATTACGCTCCAGTACATCATCAATTCACCTCCAGGAAGGATTCTAGATTGTTTTCTGCTATGGAATCTATGAGCGCACAGCCTTGCTTTATCTTTCCCACGCCCAAGAGTTAGGGTGGCTTGTCCTTTCCAGAAGCTGAGCTTCAACTGGGGCACCTGCTACGTTTATATTTGTAAGTGCTTCCTGTTGAGTTTTAGTTTCTGTAAAATGAGCATCATGGCCTACCCAAAGGAGTATTTTCTACGAGTAAGTCAGTAAGCGTTACCTAGCATGTTTTCATATGCCCCGTGTATATTGTACACTAAGACTACGTGACGGGCCACGGGGGAAACCTCACCAGCAACCTTGTGTGCCTTTGGCAATGTGATCGTTACTAGTGCGTCTTTGTGGAGATGTCCTCGTGCTTCTGCGCACCAACAACGCACGACCTGAATCGGCGGTAAACGCAGTGGTGTCGTTTTGGAAAGCTGTCCATCATCCTGGTAAAAGGCGGGAATTCCTTTGCCTACTACGAGGGTGGACGGGGCGTGGCTCAGCGGGCGGAGCTTACAGGTGATTCATAAAGGGAGAACCATCTACTCTGTGTCTGCAGGAGAGGAAGATAGAACCCGCGCGTCACAGTCAGATACAGATTACGCTCCAGTACATCATCAATTCACCTCCAGGAAGGATTCTAGATCTTTTTCTGCTATAGGATCTCTGAGCGCACAGCCTTGCTTTATCTTTGCCAAGCCCAATAGTTAGGGTGGCTTGTCCTTTCCAGAAGCTGAGCTTCACCTGGGGCACCTGCTACGTTTATATTTGTAAGTGCTTCCTGTTGAGTTTTAGTTTCTGTAAAATGAGCATCGTGGCCTACCCAACGGAGTATTTTCTACGAGTAAGTCAGTAAGCGTTACCTAGCATGTTTTCATATGCCCCGTGTATATTGTACACTAAGACTACGTGACGGGCCACGGGGGAAACCTCACCAGCAACCTTGTGTGCCTTTGGCAATGTGATCGTTACTAGTGCGTCTTTGTGGAGATGTCCTCGTGCTTCTGCGCACCAACAACGCACAACCTGAATCGGCTGTAAACGCAGTGGTGTCGTTTTGGAAAGCTGTCCATCATCCTGGTAAAAGGCGGGAATTCCCTTGCCTACTACGAGGGTGGACGGGGCGTGGCTCAGCGGGCGGAGCTTACAGGTGATTCATAAAGGAAGAACCTTCTACTCTGTGTCTGCAGGAGAGGAAGATAGAACCCGCGCGTCACAGTCAGATACAGATTACGCTCCAGTACATCATCAATTCACCTCCAGGAAGGATTCTAGATTGTTTTCTGCTATGGAATCTATGAGCGCACAGCCTTGCTTTATCTTTCCCACGCCCAATAGTTAGGGTGGCTTGTCCTTTCCAGAAGCTGAGCTTCAACTGGGGCACCTGCTACGTTTATATTTGTAAGTGCTTCCTGTTGAGTTTTAGTTTCTGTAAAATGAGCATCATGGCCTACCCAACGGAGTATTTTCTACGAGTAAGTCAGTAAGCGTTACCTAGCATGTTTTCATATGCCCCGTGTATATTGTACACTAAGTCTACGTGACGGGCCACGGGGGAAACCTCACCAGCAACCTTGTGTGCCTTTGGCAATGTGATCGTTACTAGTGCGTCTTTGTGGAGATGTCCTCGTGCTTCTGCGCACCAACAACGCACGACCTGAATCGCCGGTAAACGCAGTGGTGTCGTTTTGGAAAGCTGTCCATCATCCTGGTAAAAGGCGGGAATTCCATTGCCTACTACGAGGGTGGACGGGGCGTGGCTCAGCGGGCGGAGCTTACAGGTGATTCATAAAGGGAGAACCTTCTACTCTGTGTCTGCAGGAGAGGAAGATAGAACCCGCGCGTCACAGTCAGATACAGATTACGCTCCAGTACATCATCAATTCACCTCCAGGAAGGATTCTAGATTGTTTTCTGCTATGGAATCTATGAGCGCACAGCCTTGCTTTATCTTTCCCACGCCCAAGAGTTAGGGTGGCTTGTCCTTTCCAGAAGCTGAGCTTCAACTGGGGCACCTGCTACGTTTATATTTGTAAGTGCTTCCTGTTGAGTTTTAGTTTCTATAAAATGAGCATCATGGCCTACCCAACGGAGTATTTTCTACGAGTAAGTCAGTAAGCGTTACCTAGCATGTTTTCATATGCCCCGTGTATATTGTACACTAAGACTACGTGATGGGCCACGGGGGAAACCTCACCAGCAACCTTGTGTGCCTTTGGCAATGTGATCGTTACTAGTGCGTCTTTGTGGAGATGTCCTCGTGCTTCTGCGCACCAACAACGCACAACCTGAATCGGCGGTAAACGCAGTGGTGTCGTTTTGGAAAGCTGTCCATCATCCTGGTAAAAGGCGGGAATTCCCTTGCCTACTACGAGGGTGGACGGGGCGTGGCTCAGCGGGCGGAGCTTACAGGTGATTCATAAAGGAAGAACCTTCTACTCTGTGTCTGCAGGAGAGGAAGATAGAACCCGCGCGTCACAGTCAGATACAGATTACGCTCCAGTACATCATCAATTCACCTCCAGGAAGGATTCTAGATTGTTTTCTGCTATGGAATCTATGAGCGCACAGCCTTGCTTTATCTTTCCCACGCCCAAGAGTTAGGGTGGCTTGTCCTTTCCAGAAGCTGAGCTTCAACTGGGGCACCTGCTACGTTTATATTTGTAAGTGCTTCCTGTTGAGTTTTAGTTTCTGTAAAATGAGCATCATGGCCTACTCAACTGGACTATTTTCTACGAGTAAGTCAGTAAGCGTTACCTAGCATGTTTTCATATGCCCCGTGTATATTGTACACTAAGACTACGTGATGGGCCACGGGGGAAACCTCACCAGCAACCTTGTGTGCCTTTGGCAATGTGATCGTTACTAGTGCTTCTTTGTGGAGATGTCCTCGTGCTTCTGCGCATCAACAACGCACGACCTGAATCGGCGGTAAACGCAGTGGTGTCGTTTTGGAAAGCTGTCCATCATCCTGGTAAAAGGCGGGAATTCCTTTGCCTACTACGAGGGTGGACGGGGCGTGGCTCAGCGGGCGGAGCTTACAGGTGATTCATAAAGGGAGAACCATCTACTCTGTGTCTGCAGGAAAGGAAGATAGAACCCGCGCGTCACAGTCAGATACAGATTACGCTCCAGTACATCATCAATTCACCTCCAGGAAGGATTCTAGATCTTTTTCTGCTATAGGATCTCTGAGCGCACAGCCTTGCTTTATCTTTGCCAAGCCCAATAGTTAGGGTGGCTTGTCCTTTCCAGAAGCTGAGCTTCAACTGGGGCACCTGCTACGTTTATATTTGTAAGTGCTTCCTGTTGAGTTTTAGTTTCTGTAAAATGAGCATCGTGGCCTACCCAACGGAGTATTTTCTACGAGTAAGTCAGTAAGCGTTACCTAGCATGTTTTCATATGCCCCGTGTATATTGTACACTAAGACTACGTGACGGGCCACGGGGGAAACCTCACCAGCAACCTTGTGTGCCTTTGGCAATGTGATCGTTACTAGTGCGTCTTTGTGGAGATGTCCTCGTGCTTCTGCGCACCAACAACGCACAACCTGAATCGGCGGTAAACGCAGTGGTGTCGTTTTGGAAAGCTGTCCATCATCCTGGTAAAAGGCGGGAATTCCCTTGCCTACTACGAGGGTTTACGGGGCGTGGCTCAGCGGGCGGAGCTTACAGGTGATTCATAAAGGAAGAACCTTCTACTCTGTGTCTGCAGGAGAGGAAGATAGAACCCGCGCGTCACAGTCAGATACAGATTACGCTCCAGTACATCATCAATTCACCTCCAGGAAGGATTCTAGATTGTTTTCTGCTATGGAATCTATGAGCGCACAGCCTTGCTTTATCTTTCCCACGCCCAAGAGTTAGGGTGGCTTGTCCTTTCCAGAAGCTGAGCTTCAACTGGGGCACCTGCTACGTTTATATTTGTAAGTGCTTCCTGTTGAGTTTTAGTTTCTGTAAAATGAGCATCATGGCCTACCCAAAGGAGTATTTTCTACGAGTAAGTCAGTAAGCGTTACCTAGCATGTTTTCATATGCCCCGTGTATATTGTACACTAAGACTACGTGACGGGCCACGGGGGAAACCTCACCAGCAACCTTGTGTGCCTTTGGCAATGTGATCGTTACTAGTGCGTCTTTGTGGAGATGTCCTCGTGCTTCTGCGCACCAACAACGCACGACCTGAATCGGCGGTAAACGCAGTGGTGTCGTTTTGGAAAGCTGTCCATCATCCTGGTAAAAGGCGGGAATTCCTTTGCCTACTACGAGGGTGGACGGGGCGTGGCTCAGCGGGCGGAGCTTACAGGTGATTCATAAAGGGAGAACCATCTACTCTGTGTCTGCAGGAGAGGAAGATAGAACCCGCGCGTCACAGTCAGATACAGATTACGCTCCAGTACATCATCAATTCACCTCCAGGAAGGATTCTAGATTGTTTTCTGCTATGGAATCTATGAGCGCACAGCCTTGCTTTATCTTTGCCAAGCCCAATAGTTAGGGTGGCTTGTCCTTTCCAGAAGCTGAGCTTCACCTGGGGCACCTGCTACGTTTATATTTGTAAGTGCTTCCTGTTGAGTTTTAGTTTCTGTAAAATGAGCATCGTGGCCTACCCAACGGAGTATTTTCTACGAGTAAGTCAGTAAGCGTTACCTAGCATGTTTTCATATGCCCCGTGTATATTGTACACTAAGACTACGTGACGGGCCACGGGGGAAACCTCACCAGCAACCTTGTGTGCCTTTGGCAATGTGATCGTTACTAGTGCGTCTTTGTGGAGATGTCCTCGTGCTTCTGCGCACCAACAACGCACAACCTGAATCGGCGGTAACGCAGTGGTGTCGTTTTGGAAAGCTGTCCATCATCCTGGTAAAAGGCGGGAATTCCCTTGCCTACTACGAGGGTGGACGGGGCGTGGCTCAGCGGGCGGAGCTTACAGGTGATTCATAAAGGGAGAACCATCTACTCTGTGTCTGCAGGAAAGGAAGATAGAACCCGCGCGTCACAGTCAGATACAGATTACGCTCCAGTACATCATCAATTCACCTCCAGGAAGGATTCTAGATTGTTTTCTGCTATGGAATCTATGAGCGCACAGCCTTGCTTTATCTTTCCCACGCCCAAGAGTTAGGGTGGCTTGTCCTTTCCAGAAGCTGAGCTTCAACTGGGGCACCTGCTACGTTTATATTTGTAAGTGCTTCCTGTTGAGTTTTAGTTTCTGTAAAATGAGCATCATGGCCTACCCAACGGAGTATTTTCTACGAGTAAGTCAGTAAGCGTTACCTAGCATGTTTTCATATGCCCCGTGTATATTGTACACTAAGACTACGTGACGGGCCACGGGGGAAACCTCACCAGCAACCTTGTGTGCCTTTGGCAATGTGATCGTTACTAGTGCGTCTTTGTGGAGATGTCCTCGTGCTTCTGCGCACCAACAACGCACGACCTGAATCGGCGGTAAACGCAGTGGTGTCGTTTTGGAAAGCTGTCCATCATCCTGGTAAAAGGCGGGAATTCCTTTGCCTACTACGAGGGTGGACGGGGCGTGGCTCAGCGGGCGGAGCTTACAGGTGATTCATAAAGGGAGAACCATCTACTCTGTGTCTGCAGGAGAGGAAGATAGAACCCGCGCATCACAGTCAGATACAGATTACGCTCCAGTACATCATCAATTCACCTCCAGGAAGGATTCTAGATATTTTTCTGCTATAGGATCTCTGAGCGCACAGCCTTGCTTTATCTTTGCCAAGCCCAATAGTTAGGGTGGCTTGTCCTTTCCAGAAGCTGAGCTTCAACTGGGGCACCTGCTACGTTTATATTTGTAAGTGCTTCCTGTTGAGTTTTAGTTTCTGTAAAATGAGCATCATGGCCTACCCAACCGGAGTATTTTCTACGAGTAAGTCAGTAAGCGTTACCTAGCATGTTTTCATATGCCCCGTGTATATTGTACACTAAGACTACGTGACGGGCCACGGGGGAAACCTCACCAGCAACCTTGTGTGCCTTTGGCAATGTGATCGTTACTAGTGCGTCTTTGTGGAGATGTCCTCGTGCTTCTGCGCACCAACAACGCACGACCTGAATCGGCGGTAAACGCAGTGGTGTCGTTTTGGAAAGCTGTCCATCATCCTGGTAAAAGGCGGGAATTCCTTTGCCTACTACGAGGGTGGACGGGGCGTGGCTCAGCGGGCGGAGCTTACAGGTGATTCATAAAGGGAGAACCATCTACTCTGTGTCTGCAGGAGAGGAAGATAGAACCCGCGCGTCACAGTCAGATACAGATTACGCTCCAGTACATCATCAATTCACCTCCAGGAAGGATTCTAGATTGTTTTCTGCTATGGAATCTATGAGCGCACAGCCTTGCTTTATCTTTGCCAAGCCCAATAGTTAGGGTGGCTTGTCCTTTCCAGAAGCTGAGCTTCACCTGGGGCACCTGCTACGTTTATATTTGTAAGTGCTTCCTGTTGAGTTTTAGTTTCTGTAAAATGAGCATCGTGGCCTACCCAACGGAGTATTTTCTACGAGTAAGTCAGTAAGCGTTACCTAGCATGTTTTCATATGCCCCGTGTATATTGTACACTAAGACTACGTGACGGGCCACGGGGGAAACCTCACCAGCAACCTTGTGTGCCTTTGGCAATGTGATCGTTACTAGTGCGTCTTTGTGGAGATGTCCTCGTGCTTCTGCGCACCAACAACGCACAACCTGAATCGGCTGTAAACGCAGTGGTGTCGTTTTGGAAAGCTGTCCATCATCCTGGTAAAAGGCGGGAATTCCCTTGCCTACTACGAGGGTGGACGGGGCGTGGCTCAGCGGGCGGAGCTTACAGGTGATTCATAAAGGAAGAACCTTCTACTCTGTGTCTGCAGGAGAGGAAGATAGAACCCGCGCGTCACAGTCAGATACAGATTACGCTCCAGTACATCATCAATTCACCTCCAGGAAGGATTCTAGATTGTTTTCTGCTATGGAATCTATGAGCGCACAGCCTTGCTTTATCTTTCCCACGCCCAATAGTTAGGGTGGCTTGTCCTTTCCAGAAGCTGAGCTTCAACTGGGGCACCTGCTACGTTTATATTTGTAAGTGCTTCCTGTTGAGTTTTAGTTTCTGTAAAATGAGCATCATGGCCTACCCAACGGAGTATTTTCTACGAGTAAGTCAGTAAGCGTTACCTAGCATGTTTTCATATGCCCCGTGTATATTGTACACTAAGTCTACGTGACGGGCCACGGGGGAAACCTCACCAGCAACCTTGTGTGCCTTTGGCAATGTGATCGTTACTAGTGCGTCTTTGTGGAGATGTCCTCGTGCTTCTGCGCACCAACAACGCACGACCTGAATCGCCGGTAAACGCAGTGGTGTCGTTTTGGAAAGCTGTCCATCATCCTGGTAAAAGGCGGGAATTCCATTGCCTACTACGAGGGTGGACGGGGCGTGGCTCAGCGGGCGGAGCTTACAGGTGATTCATAAAGGGAGAACCTTCTACTCTGTGTCTGCAGGAGAGGAAGATAGAACCCGCGCGTCACAGTCAGATACAGATTACGCTCCAGTACATCATCAATTCACCTCCAGGAAGGATTCTAGATTGTTTTCTGCTATGGAATCTATGAGCGCACAGCCTTGCTTTATCTTTCCCACGCCCAAGAGTTAGGGTGGCTTGTCCTTTCCAGAAGCTGAGCTTCAACTGGGGCACCTGCTACGTTTATATTTGTAAGTGCTTCCTGTTGAGTTTTAGTTTCTGTAAAATGAGCATCGTGGCCTACCCAACGGAGTATTTTCTACGAGTAAGTCAGTAAGCGTTACCTAGCATGTTTTCATATGCCCCGTGTATATTGTACACTAAGACTACGTGACGGGCCACGGGGGAAACCTCACCAGCAACCTTGTGTGCCTTTGGCAATGTGATCGTTACTAGTGCGTCTTTGTGGAGATGTCCTCGTGCTTCTGCGCACCAACAACGCACGACCTGAATCGGCGGTAAACGCAGTGGTGTCGTTTTGGAAAGCTGTCCATCATCCTGGTAAAAGGCGGGAATTCCTTTGTCTACTACGAGGGTGGACGGGGCGTGGCTCAGCGGGCGGAGCTTACAGGTGATTCATAAAGGGAGAACCATCTACTCTGTGTCTGCAGGAAAGGAAGATAGAACCCGCGCGTCACAGTCAGATACAGATTACGCTCCAGTACATCATCAATTCACCTCCAGGAAGGATTCTAGATCTTTTTCTGCTATAGGATCTCTGAGCGCACAGCCTTGCTTTATCTTTGCCAAGCCCAATAGTTAGGGTGGCTTGTCCTTTCCAGAAGCTGAGCTTCAACTGGGGCACCTGCTACGTTTATATTTGTAAGTGCTTCCTGTTGAGTTTTAGTTTCTGTAAAATGAGCATCATGGCCTACCCAACGGAGTATTTTCTACGAGTAAGTCAGTAAGCGTTACCTAGCATGTTTTCATATGCCCCGTGTATATTGTACACTAAGTCTACGTGACGGGCCACGGGGGAAACCTCACCAGCAACCTTGTGTGCCTTTGGCAATGTGATCGTTACTAGTGCGTCTTTGTGGAGATGTCCTCGTGCTTCTGCGCACCAACAACGCACAACCTGAATCGGCGGTAAACGCAGTGGTGTCGTTTTGGAAAGCTGTCCATCATCCTGGTAAAAGGCGGGAATTCCCTTGCCTACTACGAGGGTGGACGGGGCGTGGCTCAGCGGGCGGAGCTTACAGGTGATTCATAAAGGGAGAACCATCTACTCTGTGTCTGCAGGAGAGGAAGATAGAACCCGCGCGTCACAGTCAGATACAGATTACGCTCCAGTACATCATCAATTCACCTCCAGGAAGGATTCTAGATTGTTTTCTGCTATGGAATCTATGAGCGCACAGCCTTGCTTTATCTTTGCCAAGCCCAATAGTTAGGGTGGCTTGTCCTTTCCAGAAGCTGAGCTTCACCTGGGGCACCTGCTACGTTTATATTTGTAAGTGCTTCCTGTTGAGTTTTAGTTTCTGTAAAATGAGCATCGTGGCCTACCCAACGGAGTATTTTCTACGAGTAAGTCAGTAAGCGTTACCTAGCATGTTTTCATATGCCCCGTGTATATTGTACACTAAGACTACGTGACGGGCCACGGGGGAAACCTCACCAGCAACCTTGTGTGCCTTTGGCAATGTGATCGTTACTAGTGCGTCTTTGTGGAGATGTCCTCGTGCTTCTGCGCACCAACAACGCACAACCTGAATCGGCGGTAACGCAGTGGTGTCGTTTTGGAAAGCTGTCCATCATCCTGGTAAAAGGCGGGAATTCCCTTGCCTACTACGAGGGTGGACGGGGCGTGGCTCAGCGGGCGGAGCTTACAGGTGATTCATAAAGGGAGAACCATCTACTCTGTGTCTGCAGGAAAGGAAGATAGAACCCGCGCGTCACAGTCAGATACAGATTACGCTCCAGTACATCATCAATTCACCTCCAGGAAGGATTCTAG
This sequence comes from Pleurodeles waltl, assembly GCF_031143425.1. Classification (NCBI taxonomy): domain Eukaryota; kingdom Metazoa; phylum Chordata; class Amphibia; order Caudata; family Salamandridae; genus Pleurodeles; species Pleurodeles waltl. Next base: position 29,248 of record NW_027150020.1, read on the forward strand.
ATTGTTTTCTGCTATGGAATCTATGAGCGCACAGCCTTGCTTTATCTTTCCCACGCCCAAGAGTTAGGGTGGCTTGTCCTTTCCAGAAGCTGAGCTTCAACTGGGGCACCTGCTACGTTTATATTTGTAAGTGCTTCCTGTTGAGTTTTAGTTTCTGTAAAATGAGCATCATGGCCTACCCAACGGAGTATTTTCTACGAGTAAGTCAGTAAGCGTTACCTAGCATGTTTTCATATGCCCCGTGTATATTGTACACTAAGACTACGTGACGGGCCACGGGGGAAACCTCACCAGCAACCTTGTGTGCCTTTGGCAATGTGATCGTTACTAGTGCGTCTTTGTGGAGATGTCCTCGTGCTTCTGCGCACCAACAACGCACGACCTGAATCGGCGGTAAACGCAGTGGTGTCGTTTTGGAAAGCTGTCCATCATCCTGGTAAAAGGCGGGAATTCCTTTGTCTACTACGAGGGTGGACGGGGCGTGGCTCAGCGGGCGGAGCTTACAGGTGATTCATAAAGGGAGAACCATCTACTCTGTGTCTGCAGGAAAGGAAGATAGAACCCGCGCGTCACAGTCAGATACAGATTACGCTCCAGTACATCATCAATTCACCTCCAGGAAGGATTCTAGATCTTTTTCTGCTATAGGATCTCTGAGCGCACAGCCTTGCTTTATCTTTGCCAAGCCCAATAGTTAGGGTGGCTTGTCCTTTCCAGAAGCTGAGCTTCAACTGGGGCACCTGCTACGTTTATATTTGTAAGTGCTTCCTGTTGAGTTTTAGTTTCTGTAAAATGAGCATCATGGCCTACCCAACGGAGTATTTTCTACGAGTAAGTCAGTAAGCGTTACCTAGCATGTTTTCATATGCCCCGTGTATATTGTACACTAAGTCTACGTGACGGGCCACGGGGGAAACCTCACCAGCAACCTTGTGTGCCTTTGGCAATGTGATCGTTACTAGTGCGTCTTTGTGGAGATGTCCTCGTGCTTCTGCGCACCAACAACGCACGACCTGAATCGGCGGTAAACGCAGTGGTGTCGTTTTGGAAAGCTGTCCATCATCCTGGTAAAAGGCGGGAATTCCTTTGCCTACTACGAGGGTGGACGGGGCGTGGCTCAGCGGGCGGAGCTTACAGGTGATTCATAAAGGGAGAACCATCTACTCTGTGTCTGCAGGAAAGGAAGATAGAACCCGCGCGTCACAGTCAGATACAGATTACGCTCCAGTACATCATCAATTCACCTCCAGGAAGGATTCTAGATTGTTTTCTGCTATGGAATCTATGAGCGCACAGCCTTGCTTTATCTTTCCCACGCCCAAGAGTTAGGGTGGCTTGTCCTTTCCAGAAGCTGAGCTTCAACTGGGGCACCTGCTACGTTTATATTTGTAAGTGCTTCCTGTTGAGTTTTAGTTTCTGTAAAATGAGCATCATGGCCTACCCAAAGGAGTATTTTCTACGAGTAAGTCAGTAAGCGTTACCTAGCATGTTTTCATATGCCCCGTGTATATTGTACACTAAGACTACGTGACGGGCCACGGGGGAAACCTCACCAGCAACCTTGTGTGCCTTTGGCAATGTGATCGTTACTAGTGCGTCTTTGTGGAGATGTCCTCGTGCTTCTGCGCACCAACAACGCACGACCTGAATCGGCGGTAAACGCAGTGGTGTCGTTTTGGAAAGCTGTCCATCATCCTGGTAAAAGGCGGGAATTCCTTTGCCTACTACGAGGGTGGACGGGGCGTGGCTCAGCGGGCGGAGCTTACAGGTGATTCATAAAGGGAGAACCATCTACTCTGTGTCTGCAGGAGAGGAAGATAGAACCCGCGCATCACAGTCAGATACAGATTACGCTCCAGTACATCATCAATTCACCTCCAGGAAGGATTCTAGATATTTTTCTGCTATAGGATCTCTGAGCGCACAGCCTTGCTTTATCTTTGCCAAGCCCAATAGTTAGGGTGGCTTGTCCTTTCCAGAAGCTGAGCTTCAACTGGGGCACCTGCTACGTTTATATTTGTAAGTGCTTCCTGTTGAGTTTTAGTTTCTGTAAAATGAGCATCATGGCCTACCCAACCGGAGTATTTTCTACGAGTAAGTCAGTAAGCGTTACCTAGCATGTTTTCATATGCCCCGTGTATATTGTACACTAAGACTACGTGACGGGCCACGGGGGAAACCTCACCAGCAACCTTGTGTGCCTTTGGCAATGTGATCGTTACTAGTGCGTCTTTGTGGAGATGTCCTCGTGCTTCTGCGCACCAACAACGCACGACCTGAATCGGCGGTAAACGCAGTGGTGTCGTTTTGGAAAGCTGTCCATCATCCTGGTAAAAGGCGGGAATTCCTTTGCCTACTACGAGGGTGGACGGGGCGTGGCTCAGCGGGCGGAGCTTACAGGTGATTCATAAAGGGAGAACCATCTACTCTGTGTCTGCAGGAGAGGAAGATAGAACCCGCGCGTCACAGTCAGATACAGATTACGCTCCAGTACATCATCAATTCACCTCCAGGAAGGATTCTAGATTGTTTTCTGCTATGGAATCTATGAGCGCACAGCCTTGCTTTATCTTTGCCAAGCCCAATAGTTAGGGTGGCTTGTCCTTTCCAGAAGCTGAGCTTCACCTGGGGCACCTGCTACGTTTATATTTGTAAGTGCTTCCTGTTGAGTTTTAGTTTCTGTAAAATGAGCATCGTGGCCTACCCAACGGAGTATTTTCTACGAGTAAGTCAGTAAGCGTTACCTAGCATGTTTTCATATGCCCCGTGTATATTGTACACTAAGACTACGTGACGGGCCACGGGGGAAACCTCACCAGCAACCTTGTGTGCCTTTGGCAATGTGATCGTTACTAGTGCGTCTTTGTGGAGATGTCCTCGTGCTTCTGCGCACCAACAACGCACAACCTGAATCGGCTGTAAACGCAGTGGTGTCGTTTTGGAAAGCTGTCCATCATCCTGGTAAAAGGCGGGAATTCCCTTGCCTACTACGAGGGTGGACGGGGCGTGGCTCAGCGGGCGGAGCTTACAGGTGATTCATAAAGGAAGAACCTTCTACTCTGTGTCTGCAGGAGAGGAAGATAGAACCCGCGCGTCACAGTCAGATACAGATTACGCTCCAGTACATCATCAATTCACCTCCAGGAAGGATTCTAGATTGTTTTCTGCTATGGAATCTATGAGCGCACAGCCTTGCTTTATCTTTCCCACGCCCAATAGTTAGGGTGGCTTGTCCTTTCCAGAAGCTGAGCTTCAACTGGGGCACCTGCTACGTTTATATTTGTAAGTGCTTCCTGTTGAGTTTTAGTTTCTGTAAAATGAGCATCATGGCCTACCCAACGGAGTATTTTCTACGAGTAAGTCAGTAAGCGTTACCTAGCATGTTTTCATATGCCCCGTGTATATTGTACACTAAGTCTACGTGACGGGCCACGGGGGAAACCTCACCAGCAACCTTGTGTGCCTTTGGCAATGTGATCGTTACTAGTGCGTCTTTGTGGAGATGTCCTCGTGCTTCTGCGCACCAACAACGCACGACCTGAATCGCCGGTAAACGCAGTGGTGTCGTTTTGGAAAGCTGTCCATCATCCTGGTAAAAGGCGGGAATTCCATTGCCTACTACGAGGGTGGACGGGGCGTGGCTCAGCGGGCGGAGCTTACAGGTGATTCATAAAGGGAGAACCTTCTACTCTGTGTCTGCAGGAGAGGAAGATAGAACCCGCGCGTCACAGTCAGATACAGATTACGCTCCAGTACATCATCAATTCACCTCCAGGAAGGATTCTAGATTGTTTTCTGCTATGGAATCTATGAGCGCACAGCCTTGCTTTATCTTTCCCACGCCCAAGAGTTAGGGTGGCTTGTCCTTTCCAGAAGCTGAGCTTCAACTGGGGCACCTGCTACGTTTATATTTGTAAGTGCTTCCTGTTGAGTTTTAGTTTCTGTAAAATGAGCATCGTGGCCTACCCAACGGAGTATTTTCTACGAGTAAGTCAGTAAGCGTTACCTAGCATGTTTTCATATGCCCCGTGTATATTGTACACTAAGACTACGTGACGGGCCACGGGGGAAACCTCACCAGCAACCTTGTGTGCCTTTGGCAATGTGATCGTTACTAGTGCGTCTTTGTGGAGATGTCCTCGTGCTTCTGCGCACCAACAACGCACAACCTGAATCGGCGGTAAACGCAGTGGTGTCGTTTTGGAAAGCTGTCCATCATCCTGGTAAAAGGCGGGAATTCCCTTGCCTACTACGAGGGTTTACGGGGCGTGGCTCAGCGGGCGGAGCTTACAGGTGATTCATAAAGGAAGAACCTTCTACTCTGTGTCTGCAGGAGAGGAAGATAGAACCCGCGCGTCACAGTCAGATACAGATTACGCTCCAGTACATCATCAATTCACCTCCAGGAAGGATTCTAGATTGTTTTCTGCTATGGAATCTATGAGCGCACAGCCTTGCTTTATCTTTCCCACGCCCAAGAGTTAGGGTGGCTTGTCCTTTCCAGAAGCTGAGCTTCAACTGGGGCACCTGCTACGTTTATATTTGTAAGTGCTTCCTGTTGAGTTTTAGTTTCTGTAAAATGAGCATCATGGCCTACCCAAAGGAGTATTTTCTACGAGTAAGTCAGTAAGCGTTACCTAGCATGTTTTCATATGCCCCGTGTATATTGTACACTAAGACTACGTGACGGGCCACGGGGGAAACCTCACCAGCAACCTTGTGTGCCTTTGGCAATGTGATCGTTACTAGTGCGTCTTTGTGGAGATGTCCTCGTGCTTCTGCGCACCAACAACGCACGACCTGAATCGGCGGTAAACGCAGTGGTGTCGTTTTGGAAAGCTGTCCATCATCCTGGTAAAAGGCGGGAATTCCTTTGCCTACTACGAGGGTGGACGGGGCGTGGCTCAGCGGGCGGAGCTTACAGGTGATTCATAAAGGGAGAACCATCTACTCTGTGTCTGCAGGAGAGGAAGATAGAACCCGCGCGTCACAGTCAGATACAGATTACGCTCCAGTACATCATCAATTCACCTCCAGGAAGGATTCTAGATTGTTTTCTGCTATGGAATCTATGAGCGCACAGCCTTGCTTTATCTTTGCCAAGCCCAATAGTTAGGGTGGCTTGTCCTTTCCAGAAGCTGAGCTTCACCTGGGGCACCTGCTACGTTTATATTTGTAAGTGCTTCCTGTTGAGTTTTAGTTTCTGTAAAATGAGCATCGTGGCCTACCCAACGGAGTATTTTCTACGAGTAAGTCAGTAAGCGTTACCTAGCATGTTTTCATATGCCCCGTGTATATTGTACACTAAGACTACGTGACGGGCCACGGGGGAAACCTCACCAGCAACCTTGTGTGCCTTTGGCAATGTGATCGTTACTAGTGCGTCTTTGTGGAGATGTCCTCGTGCTTCTGCGCACCAACAACGCACAACCTGAATCGGCGGTAACGCAGTGGTGTCGTTTTGGAAAGCTGTCCATCATCCTGGTAAAAGGCGGGAATTCCCTTGCCTACTACGAGGGTGGACGGGGCGTGGCTCAGCGGGCGGAGCTTACAGGTGATTCATAAAGGGAGAACCATCTACTCTGTGTCTGCAGGAAAGGAAGATAGAACCCGCGCGTCACAGTCAGATACAGATTACGCTCCAGTACATCATCAATTCACCTCCAGGAAGGATTCTAGATTGTTTTCTGCTATGGAATCTATGAGCGCACAGCCTTGCTTTATCTTTCCCACGCCCAAGAGTTAGGGTGGCTTGTCCTTTCCAGAAGCTGAGCTTCAACTGGGGCACCTGCTACGTTTATATTTGTAAGTGCTTCCTGTTGAGTTTTAGTTTCTGTAAAATGAGCATCATGGCCTACCCAACGGAGTATTTTCTACGAGTAAGTCAGTAAGCGTTACCTAGCATGTTTTCATATGCCCCGTGTATATTGTACACTAAGACTACGTGACGGGCCACGGGGGAAACCTCACCAGCAACCTTGTGTGCCTTTGGCAATGTGATCGTTACTAGTGCGTCTTTGTGGAGATGTCCTCGTGCTTCTGCGCACCAACAACGCACGACCTGAATCGGCGGTAAACGCAGTGGTGTCGTTTTGGAAAGCTGTCCATCATCCTGGTAAAAGGCGGGAATTCCTTTGTCTACTACGAGGGTGGACGGGGCGTGGCTCAGCGGGCGGAGCTTACAGGTGATTCATAAAGGGAGAACCATCTACTCTGTGTCTGCAGGAAAGGAAGATAGAACCCGCGCGTCACAGTCAGATACAGATTACGCTCCAGTACATCATCAATTCACCTCCAGGAAGGATTCTAGATCTTTTTCTGCTATAGGATCTCTGAGCGCACAGCCTTGCTTTATCTTTGCCAAGCCCAATAGTTAGGGTGGCTTGTCCTTTCCAGAAGCTGAGCTTCAACTGGGGCACCTGCTACGTTTATATTTGTAAGTGCTTCCTGTTGAGTTTTAGTTTCTGTAAAATGAGCATCATGGCCTACCCAACGGAGTATTTTCTACGAGTAAGTCAGTAAGCGTTACCTAGCATGTTTTCATATGCCCCGTGTATATTGTACACTAAGTCTACGTGACGGGCCACGGGGGAAACCTCACCAGCAACCTTGTGTGCCTTTGGCAATGTGATCGTTACTAGTGCGTCTTTGTGGAGATGTCCTCGTGCTTCTGCGCACCAACAACGCACAACCTGAATCGGCGGTAAACGCAGTGGTGTCGTTTTGGAAAGCTGTCCATCATCCTGGTAAAAGGCGGGAATTCCCTTGCCTACTACGAGGGTGGACGGGGCGTGGCTCAGCGGGCGGAGCTTACAGGTGATTCATAAAGGGAGAACCATCTACTCTGTGTCTGCAGGAGAGGAAGATAGAACCCGCGCGTCACAGTCAGATACAGATTACGCTCCAGTACATCATCAATTCACCTCCAGGAAGGATTCTAGATTGTTTTCTGCTATGGAATCTATGAGCGCACAGCCTTGCTTTATCTTTGCCAAGCCCAATAGTTAGGGTGGCTTGTCCTTTCCAGAAGCTGAGCTTCACCTGGGGCACCTGCTACGTTTATATTTGTAAGTGCTTCCTGTTGAGTTTTAGTTTCTGTAAAATGAGCATCGTGGCCTACCCAACGGAGTATTTTCTACGAGTAAGTCAGTAAGCGTTACCTAGCATGTTTTCATATGCCCCGTGTATATTGTACACTAAGACTACGTGACGGGCCACGGGGGAAACCTCACCAGCAACCTTGTGTGCCTTTGGCAATGTGATCGTTACTAGTGCGTCTTTGTGGAGATGTCCTCGTGCTTCTGCGCACCAACAACGCACAACCTGAATCGGCGGTAACGCAGTGGTGTCGTTTTGGAAAGCTGTCCATCATCCTGGTAAAAGGCGGGAATTCCCTTGCCTACTACGAGGGTGGACGGGGCGTGGCTCAGCGGGCGGAGCTTACAGGTGATTCATAAAGGGAGAACCATCTACTCTGTGTCTGCAGGAAAGGAAGATAGAACCCGCGCGTCACAGTCAGATACAGATTACGCTCCAGTACATCATCAATTCACCTCCAGGAAGGATTCTAGATTGTTTTCTGCTATGGAATCTATGAGCGCACAGCCTTGCTTTATCTTTCCCACGCCCAAGAGTTAGGGTGGCTTGTCCTTTCCAGAAGCTGAGCTTCAACTGGGGCACCTGCTACGTTTATATTTGTAAGTGCTTCCTGTTGAGTTTTAGTTTCTGTAAAATGAGCATCATGGCCTACCCAACGGAGTATTTTCTACGAGTAAGTCAGTAAGCGTTACCTAGCATGTTTTCATATGCCCCGTGTATATTGTACACTAAGACTACGTGACGGGCCACGGGGGAAACCTCACCAGCAACCTTGTGTGCCTTTGGCAATGTGATCGTTACTAGTGCGTCTTTGTGGAGATGTCCTCGTGCTTCTGCGCACCAACAACGCACGACCTGAATCGGCGGTAAACGCAGTGGTGTCGTTTTGGAAAGCTGTCCATCATCCTGGTAAAAGGCGGGAATTCCTTTGTCTACTACGAGGGTGGACGGGGCGTGGCTCAGCGGGCGGAGCTTACAGGTGATTCATAAAGGGAGAACCATCTACTCTGTGTCTGCAGGAAAGGAAGATAGAACCCGCGCGTCACAGTCAGATACAGATTACGCTCCAGTACATCATCAATTCACCTCCAGGAAGGATTCTAGATCTTTTTCTGCTATAGGATCTCTGAGCGCACAGCCTTGCTTTATCTTTGCCAAGCCCAATAGTTAGGGTGGCTTGTCCTTTCCAGAAGCTGAGCTTCAACTGGGGCACCTGCTACGTTTATATTTGTAAGTGCTTCCTGTTGAGTTTTAGTTTCTGTAAAATGAGCATCATGGCCTACCCAACGGAGTATTTTCTACGAGTAAGTCAGTAAGCGTTACCTAGCATGTTTTCATATGCCCCGTGTATATTGTACACTAAGTCTACGTGACGGGCCACGGGGGAAACCTCACCAGCAACCTTGTGTGCCTTTGGCAATGTGATCGTTACTAGTGCGTCTTTGTGGAGATGTCCTCGTGCTTCTGCGCACCAACAACGCACGACCTGAATCGGCGGTAAACGCAGTGGTGTCGTTTTGGAAAGCTGTCCATCATCCTGGTAAAAGGCGGGAATTCCTTTGCCTACTACGAGGGTGGACGGGGCGTGGCTCAGCGGGCGGAGCTTACAGGTGATTCATAAAGGGAGAACCATCTACTCTGTGTCTGCAGGAAAGGAAGATAGAACCCGCGCGTCACAGTCAGATACAGATTACGCTCCAGTACATCATCAATTCACCTCCAGGAAGGATTCTAGATTGTTTTCTGCTATGGAATCTATGAGCGCACAGCCTTGCTTTATCTTTCCCACGCCCAAGAGTTAGGGTGGCTTGTCCTTTCCAGAAGCTGAGCTTCAACTGGGGCACCTGCTACGTTTATATTTGTAAGTGCTTCCTGTTGAGTTTTAGTTTCTGTAAAATGAGCATCATGGCCTACCCAAAGGAGTATTTTCTACGAGTAAGTCAGTAAGCGTTACCTAGCATGTTTTCATATGCCCCGTGTATATTGTACACTAAGACTACGTGACGGGCCACGGGGGAAACCTCACCAGCAACCTTGTGTGCCTTTGGCAATGTGATCGTTACTAGTGCGTCTTTGTGGAGATGTCCTCGTGCTTCTGCGCACCAACAACGCACGACCTGAATCGGCGGTAAACGCAGTGGTGTCGTTTTGGAAAGCTGTCCATCATCCTGGTAAAAGGCGGGAATTCCTTTGCCTACTACGAGGGTGGACGGGGCGTGGCTCAGCGGGCGGAGCTTACAGGTGATTCATAAAGGGAGAACCATCTACTCTGTGTCTGCAGGAGAGGAAGATAGAACCCGCGCGTCACAGTCAGATACAGATTACGCTCCAGTACATCATCAATTCACCTCCAGGAAGGATTCTAGATCTTTTTCTGCTATAGGATCTCTGAGCGCACAGCCTTGCTTTATCTTTGCCAAGCCCAATAGTTAGGGTGGCTTGTCCTTTCCAGAAGCTGAGCTTCACCTGGGGCACCTGCTACGTTTATATTTGTAAGTGCTTCCTGTTGAGTTTTAGTTTCTGTAAAATGAGCATCGTGGCCTACCCAACGGAGTATTTTCTACGAGTAAGTCAGTAAGCGTTACCTAGCATGTTTTCATATGCCCCGTGTATATTGTACACTAAGACTACGTGACGGGCCACGGGGGAAACCTCACCAGCAACCTTGTGTGCCTTTGGCAATGTGATCGTTACTAGTGCGTCTTTGTGGAGATGTCCTCGTGCTTCTGCGCACCAACAACGCACAACCTGAATCGGCTGTAAACGCAGTGGTGTCGTTTTGGAAAGCTGTCCATCATCCTGGTAAAAGGCGGGAATTCCCTTGCCTACTACGAGGGTGGACGGGGCGTGGCTCAGCGGGCGGAGCTTACAGGTGATTCATAAAGGAAGAACCTTCTACTCTGTGTCTGCAGGAGAGGAAGATAGAACCCGCGCGTCACAGTCAGATACAGATTACGCTCCAGTACATCATCAATTCACCTCCAGGAAGGATTCTAGATTGTTTTCTGCTATGGAATCTATGAGCGCACAGCCTTGCTTTATCTTTCCCACGCCCAATAGTTAGGGTGGCTTGTCCTTTCCAGAAGCTGAGCTTCAACTGGGGCACCTGCTACGTTTATATTTGTAAGTGCTTCCTGTTGAGTTTTAGTTTCTGTAAAATGAGCATCATGGCCTACCCAACGGAGTATTTTCTACGAGTAAGTCAGTAAGCGTTACCTAGCATGTTTTCATATGCCCCGTGTATATTGTACACTAAGTCTACGTGACGGGCCACGGGGGAAACCTCACCAGCAACCTTGTGTGCCTTTGGCAATGTGATCGTTACTAGTGCGTCTTTGTGGAGATGTCCTCGTGCTTCTGCGCACCAACAACGCACGACCTGAATCGCCGGTAAACGCAGTGGTGTCGTTTTGGAAAGCTGTCCATCATCCTGGTAAAAGGCGGGAATTCCATTGCCTACTACGAGGGTGGACGGGGCGTGGCTCAGCGGGCGGAGCTTACAGGTGATTCATAAAGGGAGAACCTTCTACTCTGTGTCTGCAGGAGAGGAAGATAGAACCCGCGCGTCACAGTCAGATACAGATTACGCTCCAGTACATCATCAATTCACCTCCAGGAAGGATTCTAGATTGTTTTCTGCTATGGAATCTATGAGCGCACAGCCTTGCTTTATCTTTCCCACGCCCAAGAGTTAGGGTGGCTTGTCCTTTCCAGAAGCTGAGCTTCAACTGGGGCACCTGCTACGTTTATATTTGTAAGTGCTTCCTGTTGAGTTTTAGTTTCTATAAAATGAGCATCATGGCCTACCCAACGGAGTATTTTCTACGAGTAAGTCAGTAAGCGTTACCTAGCATGTTTTCATATGCCCCGTGTATATTGTACACTAAGACTACGTGATGGGCCACGGGGGAAACCTCACCAGCAACCTTGTGTGCCTTTGGCAATGTGATCGTTACTAGTGCGTCTTTGTGGAGATGTCCTCGTGCTTCTGCGCACCAACAACGCACGACCTGAATCGGCGGTAAACGCAGTGGTGTCGTTTTGGAAAGCTGTCCATCATCCTGGTAAAAGGCGGGAATTCCTTTGCCTACTACGAGGGTGGACGGGGCGTGGCTCAGCGGGCGGAGCTTACAGGTGATTCATAAAGGGAGAACCATCTACTCTGTGTCTGCAGGAAAGGAAGATAGAACCCGCGCATCACAGTCAGATACAGATTACGCTCCAGTACATCATCAATTCACCTCCAGGAAGGATTCTAGATATTTTTCTGCTATAGGATCTCTGAGCGCACAGCCTTGCTTTATCTTTGCCAAGCCCAATAGTTAGGGTGGCTTGTCCTTTCCAGAAGCTGAGCTTCAACTGGGGCACCTGCTACGTTTATATTTGTAAGTGCTTCCTGTTGAGTTTTAGTTTCTGTAAAATGAGCATCATGGCCTACCCAACCGGAGTATTTTCTACGAGTAAGTCAGTAAGCGTTACCTAGCATGTTTTCATATGCCCCGTGTATATTGTACACTAAGACTACGTGATGGGCCACGGGGGAAACCTCACCAGCAACCTTGTGTGCCTTTGGCAATGTGATTGTTACTAGTGCTTCTTTGTGGAGATGTCCTCGTGCTTCTGCGCATCAACAACGCACGACCTGAATCGGCGGTAAACGCAGTGGTGTCGTTTTGGAAAGCTGTCCATCATCCTGGTAAAAGGCGGGAATTCCTTTGCCTACTACGAGGGTGGACGGGGCGTGGCTCAGCGGGCGGAGCTTACAGGTGATTCATAAAGGGAGAACCTTCTACTCTGTGTCTGCAGGAGAGGAAGATAGAACCCGCGCGTCACAGTCAGATACAGATTACGCTCCAGTACATCATCAATTCACCTCCAGGAAGGATTCTAGATTGTTTTCTGCTATGGAATCTATGAGCGCACAGCCTTGCTTTATCTTTCCCACGCCCAAGAGTTAGGGTGGCTTGTCCTTTCCAGAAGCTGAGCTTCAACTGGGGCACCTGCTACGTTTATATTTGTAAGTGCTTCCTGTTGAGTTTTAGTTTCTGTAAAATGAGCATCATGGCCTACCCAACGGAGTATTTTCTACGAGTAAGTCAGTAAGCGTTACCTAGCATGTTTTAATATGCCCCGTGTATATTGTACACTAAGACTACGTGACGGGCCACGGGGGAAACCTCACCAGCAACCTTGTGTGCCTTTGGCAATGTGATCGTTACTAGTGCGTCTTTGTGGAGATGTCCTCGTGCTTCTGCGCACCAACAACGCACGACCTGAATCGGCGGTAAACGCAGTGGTGTCGTTTTGGAAAGCTGTCCATCATCCTGGTAAAAGGCGGGAATTCCTTTGCCTACTACGGGGCGTGGCTCAGCGGGCGGAGCTTACAGGTGATTCATAAAGGGAGAACCATCTACTCTGTGTCTGCAGGAAAGGAAGATAGAACCCGCGCGTCACAGTCAGATACAGATTACGCTCCAGTACATCATCAATTCACCTCCAGGAAGGATTCTAGATCTTTTTCTGCTATAGGATCTCTGAGCGCACAGCCTTGCTTTATCTTTGCCAAGCCCAAGCGTTAGGGTGGCTTGTCCTTTCCAGAAGCTGAGCTTCAACTGGGGCACCTGCTACGTTTATATTTGTAAGTGCTTCCTGTTGAGGTTTAGTTTCTGTAAAATGAGCATCATGGCCTACTCAACTGGAGTATTTTCTACGAGTAAGTCAGTAAGCGTTACCTAGCATGTTTTCATATGCCCCGTGTATATTGTACACTAAGACTACGTGATGGGCCACGGGGGAAACCTCACCAGCAACCTTGTGTCCCTTTGGCAATGTGATCGTTACTAGTGCTTCTTTGTGGAGATGTCCTCGTGCTTCTGCGCATCAACAACGCACGACCTGAATCGGCGGTAAACGCAGTGGTGTCGTTTTGGAAAGCTGTCCATCATCCTGGTAAAAGGCGGGAATTCCTTTGCCTACTACGAGGGTGGACGGGGCGTGGCTCAGCGGGCGGAGCTTACAGGTGATTCATAAAGGGAGAACCATCTACTCTGTGTCTGCAGGAAAGGAAGATAGAACCCGCGCGTCACAGTCAGATACAGATTACGCTCCAGTACATCATCAATTCACCTCCAGGAAGGATTCTAGATCTTTTTCTGCTATAGGATCTCTGAGCGCACAGCCTTGCTTTATCTTTGCCAAGCCCATTAGTTAGGGTGGCTTGTCCTTTCCAGAAGCTGAGCTTCAACTGGGGCACCTGCTACGTTTATATTTGTAAGTGCTTCCTGTTGAGGTTTAGTTTCTGTAAAATGAGCATCATGGCCTACCCAACGGAGTATTTTCTACGAGTAAGTCAGTAAGCGTTACCTAGCATGTTTTCATATGCCCCGTGTATATTGTACACTAAGACTACGTGATGGGCCACGGGGGAAACCTCACCAGCAACCTTGTGTGCCTTTGGCAATGTGATCGTTACTAGTGCGTCTTTGTGGAGATGTCCTCGTGCTTCTGCGCACCAACAACGCACGACCTGAATCGGCGGTAAACGCAGTGGTGTCCTTTTGGAAAGCTGTCCATCATCCTGGTAAAAGGCGGGAATTCCTTTGCCTACTACGAGGGTGGACGGGGCGTGGCTCAGCGAGCGGAGCTTACAGGTGATTCATAATGGGAGAACCATCTACTCTGTGTCTGCAGGAGAGGAAGATAGAACCCGCGCGTCACAGTCAGATACAGATTACGCTCCAGTACATCATCAATTCACCTCCAGGAAGGATTCTAGATTGTTTTCTGCTATGGAATCTATGAGCGCACAGCCTTGCTTTATCTTTCCCACGCCCAAGAGTTAGGGTGGCTTGTCCTTTCCAGAAGCTGAGCTTCACCTGGGGCACCTGCTACGTTTATATTTGTAAGTGCTTCCTGTTGAGTTTTAGTTTCTGTAAAATGAGCATCGTGGCCTACCCAACGGAGTATTTTCTACGAGTAAGTCAGTAAGCGTTACCTAGCATGTTTTCATATGCCCCGTGTATATTGTACACTAAGACTACGTGACAGGCCACGGGGGAAACCTCACCAGCAACCTTGTGTGCCTTTGGCAATGTGATCGTTACTAGTGCGTCTTTGTGGAGATGTCCTCGTGCTTCTGCGCACCAACACCGCACAACCTGAATCGGCGGTAAACGCAGTGGTGTCGTTTTGGAAAGCTGTCCATCATCCTGGTAAAAGGCGGGAATTCCCTTGCCTACTACGAGGGTGGACGGGGCGTGGCTCAGCGGGCGGAGCTTACAGGTGATTCATAAAGGAAGAACCTTCTACTCTGTGTCTGCAGGAGAGGAAGATAGAACCTGCGCGTCACAGTCAGATACAGATTACGCTCCAGTACATCATCAATTCACCTCCAGGAAGGATTCTAGATTGTTTTCTGCTATGGAATCTATGAGCGCACAGCCTTGCTTTATCTTTCCCACGCCCAAGAGTTAGGGTGGCTTGTCCTTTCCAGAAGCTGAGCTTCAACTGGGGCACCTGCTACGTTTATATTTGTACGTGCTTCCTGTTGAGTTTTAGTTTCTGTAAAATGAGCATCATGGCCTACCCAACGGAGTATTTTCTACGAGTAAGTCAGTAAGCGTTACCTAGCATGTTTTCATATGCCCCGTGTATATTGTACACTAAGACTACGTGACGGGCCACGGGGGAAACCTCACCAGCAACCTTGTGTGCCTTTGGCAATGTGATCGTTACTAGTGCGTCTTTGTGGAGATGTCCTCGTGCTTCTGCGCACCAACAACGCACGACCTGAATCGGCGGTAAACGCAGTGGTGTCGTTTTGGAAAGCTGTCCATCATCCTGGTAAAAGGCGGGAATTCCTTTGCCTACTACGAGGGTGGACGGGGCGTGGCTCAGCGGGCGGAGCTTACAGGTGATTCATAAAGGGAGAACCATCTACTCTGTGTCTGCAGGAAAGGAAGATAGAACCCGCGCGTCACAGTCAGATACAGATTACGCTCCAGTACATCATCAATTCACCTCCAGGAAGGATTCTAGATCTTTTTCTGCTATAGGATCTCTGAGCGCACAGCCTTGCTTTATCTTTGCCAAGCCCAATAGTTAGGGTGGCTTGTCCTTTCCAGAAGCTGAGCTTCAACTGGGGCACCTGCTACGTTTATATTTGTAAGTGCTTCCTGTTGAGTTTTAGTTTCTGTAAAATGAGCATCATGGCCTACCCAACGGAGTATTTTCTACGAGTAAGTCAGTAAGCGTTACCTAGCATGTTTTCATATGCCCCGTGTATATGGTACACTAAGACTACGTGACGGGCCACGGGGGAAACCTCACCAGCAACCTTGTGTGCCTTTGGCAATGTGATCGTTACTAGTGCGTCTTTGTGGAGATGTCCTCGTGCTTCTGCGCACCAACAACGCACGACCTGAATCGGCGGTAAACGCAGTGGTGTCGTTTTGGAAAGCTGTCCATCATCCTGGTAAAAGGCGGGAATTCCTTTGCCTACTACGGGCGTGGCTCAGCGGGCGGAGCTTACAGGTGATTCATAAAGGGAGAACCATCTACTCTGTGTCTGCAGGAAAGGAAGATAGAACCCGCGCGTCACAGTCAGATACAGATTACGCTCCAGTACATCATCAATTCACCTCCAGGAAGGATTCTAGATCTTTTTCTGCTATAGGATCTCTGAGCGCACAGCCTTGCTTTATCTTTGCCAAGCCCAAGCGTTAGGGTGGCTTGTCCTTTCCAGAAGCTGAGCTTCAACTGGGGCACCTGCTACGTTTATATTTGTAAGTGCTTCCTGTTGAGGTTTAGTTTCTGTAAAATGAGCATCATGGCCTACTCAACTGGAGTATTTTCTACGAGTAAGTCAGTAAGCGTTACCTAGCATGTTTTCATATGCCCCGTGTATATTGTACACTAAGACTACGTGATGGGCCACGGGGGAAACCTCACCAGCAACCTTGTGTGCCTTTGGCAATGTGATCGTTACTAGTGCTTCTTTGTGGAGATGTCCTCGTGCTTCTGCGCATCAACAACGCACGACCTGAATCGGCGGTAAACGCAGTGGTGTCGTTTTGGAAAGCTGTCCATCATCCTGGTAAAAGGCGGGAATTCCTTTGCCTACTACGAGGGTGGACGGGGCGTGGCTCAGCGGGCGGAGCTTACAGGTGATTCATAAAGGGAGAACCATCTACTCTGTGTCTGCAGGAAAGGAAGATAGAACCCGCGCGTCACAGTCAGATACAGATTACGCTCCAGTACATCATCAATTCACCTCCAGGAAGGATTCTAGATCTTTTTCTGCTATAGGATCTCTGAGCGCACAGCCTTGCTTTATCTTTGCCAAGCCCAATAGTTAGGGTGGCTTGTCCTTTCCAGAAGCTGAGCTTCAACTGGGGCACCTGCTACGTTTATATTTGTAAGTGCTTCCTGTTGAGTTTTAGTTTCTGTAAAATGAGCATCGTGGCCTACCCAACGGAGTATTTTCTACGAGTAAGTCAGTAAGCGTTACCTAGCATGTTTTCATATGCCCCGTGTATATTGTACACTAAGACTACGTGACGGGCCACGGGGGAAACCTCACCAGCAACCTTGTGTGCCTTTGGCAATGTGATCGTTACTAGTGCGTCTTTGTGGAGATGTCCTCGTGCTTCTGCGCACCAACAACGCACAACCTGAATCGGCGGTAAACGCAGTGGTGTCGTTTTGGAAAGCTGTCCATCATCCTGGTAAAAGGCGGGAATTCCCTTGCCTACTACGAGGGTGGACGGGGCGTGGCTCAGCGGGCGGAGCTTACAGGTGATTCATAAAGGAAGAACCTTCTACTCTGTGTCTGCAGGAGAGGAAGATAGAACCCGCGCGTCACAGTCAGATACAGATTACGCTCCAGTACATCATCAATTCACCTCCAGGAAGGATTCTAGATTGTTTTCTGCTATGGAATCTATGAGCGCACAGCCTTGCTTTATCTTTCCCATGCCCAAGAGTTAGGGTGGCTTGTCCTTTCCAGAAGCTGAGCTTCAACTGGGGCACCTGCTACGTTTATATTTGTAAGTGCTTCCTGTTGAGTTTTAGTTTCTGTAAAATGAGCATCATGGCCTACCCAACGGAGTATTTTCTACGAGTAAGTCAGTAAGCGTTACCTAGCATGTTTTCATATGCCCCGTGTATATTGTACACTAAGACTACGTGACGGGCCACGGGGGAAACCTCACCAGCAACCTTGTGTGCCTTTGGCAATGTGATCGTTACTAGTGCGTCTTTGTGGAGATGTCCTCGTGCTTCTGCGCACCAACAACGCACGACCTGAATCGGCGGTAAACGCAGTGGTGTCGTTTTGGAAAGCTGTCCATCATCCTGGTAAAAGGCGGGAATTCCTTTGCCTACTACGAGGGTGGACGGGGCGTGGCTCAGCGGGCGGAGCTTACAGGTGATTCATAAAGGGAGAACCATCTACTCTGTGTCTGCAGGAAAGGAAGATAGAACCCGCGCGTCACAGTCAGATACAGATTACGCTCCAGTACATCATCAATTCACCTCCAGGAAGGATTCTAGATCTTTTTCTGCTATAGGATCTCTGAGCGCACAGCCTTGCTTTATCTTTGCCAAGCCCAATAGTTAGGGTGGCTTGTCCTTTCCAGAAGCTGAGCTTCAACTGGGGCACCTGCTACGTTTATATTTGTAAGTGCTTCCTGTTGAGTTTTAGTTTCTGTAAAATGAGCATCATGGCCTACCCAACGGAGTATTTTCTACGAGTAAGTCAGTAAGCGTTACCTAGCATGTTTTCATATGCCCCGTGTATATTGTACACTAAGACTACGTGACGGGCCACGGGGGAAACCTCACCAGCAACCTTGTGTGCCTTTGGCAATGTGATCGTTACTAGTGCGTCTTTGTGGAGATGTCCTCGTGCTTCTGCGCACCAACAACGCACGACCTGAATCGGCGGTAAACGCAGTGGTGTCGTTTTGGAAAGCTGTCCATCATCCTGGTAAAAGGCGGGAATTCCTTTGCCTACTACGAGGGTGGACGGGGCGTGGCTCAGCGGGCGGAGCTTACAGGTGATTCATAAAGGGAGAACCATCTACTCTGTGTCTGCAGGAGAGGAAGATAGAACCCGCGCGTCACAGTCAGATACAGATTACGCTCCAGTACATCATCAATTCACCTCCAGGAAGGATTCTAGATCTTTTTCTGCTATAGGATCTCTGAGCGCACAGCCTTGCTTTATCTTTGCCAAGCCCAATAGTTAGGGTGGCTTGTCCTTTCCAGAAGCTGAGCTTCACCTGGGGCACCTGCTACGTTTATATTTGTAAGTGCTTCCTGTTGAGTTTTAGTTTCTGTAAAATGAGCATCGTGGCCTACCCAACGGAGTATTTTCTACGAGTAAGTCAGTAAGCGTTTCCTAGCATGTTTTCATATGCCCCGTGTATATTGTACACTAAGACTACGTGACGGGCCACGGGGGAAACCTCACCAGCAACCTTGTGTGCCTTTGGCAATGTGATCGTTACTAGTGCGTCTTTGTGGAGATGTCCTCGTGCTTCTGCGCACCAACAACGCACAACCTGAATCGGCGGTAAACGCAGTGGTGTCGTTTTGGAAAGCTGTCCATCATCCTGGTAAAAGGCGGGAATTCCCTTGCCTACTACGGGGCGTGGCTCAGCGGGCGGAGCTTACAGGTGATTCATAAAGGAAGAACCTTCTACTCTGTGTCTGCAGGAGAGGAAGATAGAACCCGCGCGTCACAGTCAGATACAGATTACGCTCCAGTACATCATCAATTCACCTCCAGGAAGGATTCTAGATTGTTTTCTGCTATGGAATCTATGAGCGCACAGCCTTGCTTTATCTTTCCCACGCCCAAGAGTTAGGGTGGCTTGTCCTTTCCAGAAGCTGAGCTTCAACTGGGGCACCTGCTACGTTTATATTTGTAAGTGCTTCCTGTTGAGTTTTAGTTTCTGTAAAATGAGCATCATGGCCTACCCAACGGAGTATTTTCTACGAGTAAGTCAGTAAGCGTTACCTAGCATGTTTTCATATGCCCCGTGTATATTGTACACTAAGACTACGTGACGGGCCACGGGGGAAACCTCACCAGCAACCTTGTGTGCCTTTGGCAATGTGATCGTTACTAGTGCGTCTTTGTGGAGATGTCCTCGTGCTTCTGCGCACCAACAACGCACGACCTGAATCGGCGGTAAACGCAGTGGTGTCGTTTTGGAAAGCTGTCCATCATCCTGGTAAAAGGCGGGAATTCCTTTGCCTACTACGAGGGTGGACGGGGCGTGGCTCAGCGGGCGGAGCTTACAGGTGATTCATAAAGGGAGAACCATCTACTCTGTGTCTGCAGGAGAGGAAGATAGAACCCGCGCGTCACAGTCAGATACAGATTACGCTCCAGTACATCATCAATTCACCTCCAGGAAGGATTCTAGATCTTTTTCTGCTATAGGATCTCTGAGCGCACAGCCTTGCTTTATCTTTGCCAAGCCCAATAGTTAGGGTGGCTTGTCCTTTCCAGAAGCTGAGCTTCACCTGGGGCACCTGCTACGTTTATATTTGTAAGTGCTTCCTGTTGAGTTTTAGTTTCTGTAAAATGAGCATCGTGGCCTACCCAACGGAGTATTTTCTACGAGTAAGTCAGTAAGCGTTACCTAGCATGTTTTCATATGCCCCGTGTATATTGTACACTAAGACTACGTGACGGGCCACGGGGGAAACCTCACCAGCAACCTTGTGTGCCTTTGGCAATGTGATCGTTACTAGTGCGTCTTTGTGGAGATGTCCTCGTGCTTCTGCGCACCAACAACGCACAACCTGAATCGGCTGTAAACGCAGTGGTGTCGTTTTGGAAAGCTGTCCATCATCCTGGTAAAAGGCGGGAATTCCCTTGCCTACTACGAGGGTGGACGGGGCGTGGCTCAGCGGGCGGAGCTTACAGGTGATTCATAAAGGAAGAACCTTCTACTCTGTGTCTGCAGGAGAGGAAGATAGAACCCGCGCGTCACAGTCAGATACAGATTACGCTCCAGTACATCATCAATTCACCTCCAGGAAGGATTCTAGATTGTTTTCTGCTATGGAATCTATGAGCGCACAGCCTTGCTTTATCTTTCCCACGCCCAATAGTTAGGGTGGCTTGTCCTTTCCAGAAGCTGAGCTTCAACTGGGGCACCTGCTACGTTTATATTTGTAAGTGCTTCCTGTTGAGTTTTAGTTTCTGTAAAATGAGCATCATGGCCTACCCAACGGAGTATTTTCTACGAGTAAGTCAGTAAGCGTTACCTAGCATGTTTTCATATGCCCCGTGTATATTGTACACTAAGTCTACGTG
The DNA here is from genome assembly GCF_031143425.1 of Pleurodeles waltl. Classification (NCBI taxonomy): domain Eukaryota; kingdom Metazoa; phylum Chordata; class Amphibia; order Caudata; family Salamandridae; genus Pleurodeles; species Pleurodeles waltl. The sequence goes on from NW_027150020.1 coordinate 49,679, forward strand.
ACGGGCCACGGGGGAAACCTCACCAGCAACCTTGTGTGCCTTTGGCAATGTGATCGTTACTAGTGCGTCTTTGTGGAGATGTCCTCGTGCTTCTGCGCACCAACAACGCACGACCTGAATCGCCGGTAAACGCAGTGGTGTCGTTTTGGAAAGCTGTCCATCATCCTGGTAAAAGGCGGGAATTCCATTGCCTACTACGAGGGTGGACGGGGCGTGGCTCAGCGGGCGGAGCTTACAGGTGATTCATAAAGGGAGAACCTTCTACTCTGTGTCTGCAGGAGAGGAAGATAGAACCCGCGCGTCACAGTCAGATACAGATTACGCTCCAGTACATCATCAATTCACCTCCAGGAAGGATTCTAGATTGTTTTCTGCTATGGAATCTATGAGCGCACAGCCTTGCTTTATCTTTCCCACGCCCAAGAGTTAGGGTGGCTTGTCCTTTCCAGAAGCTGAGCTTCAACTGGGGCACCTGCTACGTTTATATTTGTAAGTGCTTCCTGTTGAGTTTTAGTTTCTATAAAATGAGCATCATGGCCTACCCAACGGAGTATTTTCTACGAGTAAGTCAGTAAGCGTTACCTAGCATGTTTTCATATGCCCCGTGTATATTGTACACTAAGACTACGTGATGGGCCACGGGGGAAACCTCACCAGCAACCTTGTGTGCCTTTGGCAATGTGATCGTTACTAGTGCGTCTTTGTGGAGATGTCCTCGTGCTTCTGCGCACCAACAACGCACGACCTGAATCGGCGGTAAACGCAGTGGTGTCGTTTTGGAAAGCTGTCCATCATCCTGGTAAAAGGCGGGAATTCCTTTGCCTACTACGAGGGTGGACGGGGCGTGGCTCAGCGGGCGGAGCTTACAGGTGATTCATAAAGGGAGAACCATCTACTCTGTGTCTGCAGGAAAGGAAGATAGAACCCGCGCATCACAGTCAGATACAGATTACGCTCCAGTACATCATCAATTCACCTCCAGGAAGGATTCTAGATATTTTTCTGCTATAGGATCTCTGAGCGCACAGCCTTGCTTTATCTTTGCCAAGCCCAATAGTTAGGGTGGCTTGTCCTTTCCAGAAGCTGAGCTTCAACTGGGGCACCTGCTACGTTTATATTTGTAAGTGCTTCCTGTTGAGTTTTAGTTTCTGTAAAATGAGCATCATGGCCTACCCAACCGGAGTATTTTCTACGAGTAAGTCAGTAAGCGTTACCTAGCATGTTTTCATATGCCCCGTGTATATTGTACACTAAGACTACGTGATGGGCCACGGGGGAAACCTCACCAGCAACCTTGTGTGCCTTTGGCAATGTGATTGTTACTAGTGCTTCTTTGTGGAGATGTCCTCGTGCTTCTGCGCATCAACAACGCACGACCTGAATCGGCGGTAAACGCAGTGGTGTCGTTTTGGAAAGCTGTCCATCATCCTGGTAAAAGGCGGGAATTCCTTTGCCTACTACGAGGGTGGACGGGGCGTGGCTCAGCGGGCGGAGCTTACAGGTGATTCATAAAGGGAGAACCTTCTACTCTGTGTCTGCAGGAGAGGAAGATAGAACCCGCGCGTCACAGTCAGATACAGATTACGCTCCAGTACATCATCAATTCACCTCCAGGAAGGATTCTAGATTGTTTTCTGCTATGGAATCTATGAGCGCACAGCCTTGCTTTATCTTTCCCACGCCCAAGAGTTAGGGTGGCTTGTCCTTTCCAGAAGCTGAGCTTCAACTGGGGCACCTGCTACGTTTATATTTGTAAGTGCTTCCTGTTGAGTTTTAGTTTCTGTAAAATGAGCATCATGGCCTACCCAACGGAGTATTTTCTACGAGTAAGTCAGTAAGCGTTACCTAGCATGTTTTAATATGCCCCGTGTATATTGTACACTAAGACTACGTGACGGGCCACGGGGGAAACCTCACCAGCAACCTTGTGTGCCTTTGGCAATGTGATCGTTACTAGTGCGTCTTTGTGGAGATGTCCTCGTGCTTCTGCGCACCAACAACGCACGACCTGAATCGGCGGTAAACGCAGTGGTGTCGTTTTGGAAAGCTGTCCATCATCCTGGTAAAAGGCGGGAATTCCTTTGCCTACTACGGGGCGTGGCTCAGCGGGCGGAGCTTACAGGTGATTCATAAAGGGAGAACCATCTACTCTGTGTCTGCAGGAAAGGAAGATAGAACCCGCGCGTCACAGTCAGATACAGATTACGCTCCAGTACATCATCAATTCACCTCCAGGAAGGATTCTAGATCTTTTTCTGCTATAGGATCTCTGAGCGCACAGCCTTGCTTTATCTTTGCCAAGCCCAAGCGTTAGGGTGGCTTGTCCTTTCCAGAAGCTGAGCTTCAACTGGGGCACCTGCTACGTTTATATTTGTAAGTGCTTCCTGTTGAGGTTTAGTTTCTGTAAAATGAGCATCATGGCCTACTCAACTGGAGTATTTTCTACGAGTAAGTCAGTAAGCGTTACCTAGCATGTTTTCATATGCCCCGTGTATATTGTACACTAAGACTACGTGATGGGCCACGGGGGAAACCTCACCAGCAACCTTGTGTCCCTTTGGCAATGTGATCGTTACTAGTGCTTCTTTGTGGAGATGTCCTCGTGCTTCTGCGCATCAACAACGCACGACCTGAATCGGCGGTAAACGCAGTGGTGTCGTTTTGGAAAGCTGTCCATCATCCTGGTAAAAGGCGGGAATTCCTTTGCCTACTACGAGGGTGGACGGGGCGTGGCTCAGCGGGCGGAGCTTACAGGTGATTCATAAAGGGAGAACCATCTACTCTGTGTCTGCAGGAAAGGAAGATAGAACCCGCGCGTCACAGTCAGATACAGATTACGCTCCAGTACATCATCAATTCACCTCCAGGAAGGATTCTAGATCTTTTTCTGCTATAGGATCTCTGAGCGCACAGCCTTGCTTTATCTTTGCCAAGCCCATTAGTTAGGGTGGCTTGTCCTTTCCAGAAGCTGAGCTTCAACTGGGGCACCTGCTACGTTTATATTTGTAAGTGCTTCCTGTTGAGGTTTAGTTTCTGTAAAATGAGCATCATGGCCTACCCAACGGAGTATTTTCTACGAGTAAGTCAGTAAGCGTTACCTAGCATGTTTTCATATGCCCCGTGTATATTGTACACTAAGACTACGTGATGGGCCACGGGGGAAACCTCACCAGCAACCTTGTGTGCCTTTGGCAATGTGATCGTTACTAGTGCGTCTTTGTGGAGATGTCCTCGTGCTTCTGCGCACCAACAACGCACGACCTGAATCGGCGGTAAACGCAGTGGTGTCCTTTTGGAAAGCTGTCCATCATCCTGGTAAAAGGCGGGAATTCCTTTGCCTACTACGAGGGTGGACGGGGCGTGGCTCAGCGAGCGGAGCTTACAGGTGATTCATAATGGGAGAACCATCTACTCTGTGTCTGCAGGAGAGGAAGATAGAACCCGCGCGTCACAGTCAGATACAGATTACGCTCCAGTACATCATCAATTCACCTCCAGGAAGGATTCTAGATTGTTTTCTGCTATGGAATCTATGAGCGCACAGCCTTGCTTTATCTTTCCCACGCCCAAGAGTTAGGGTGGCTTGTCCTTTCCAGAAGCTGAGCTTCACCTGGGGCACCTGCTACGTTTATATTTGTAAGTGCTTCCTGTTGAGTTTTAGTTTCTGTAAAATGAGCATCGTGGCCTACCCAACGGAGTATTTTCTACGAGTAAGTCAGTAAGCGTTACCTAGCATGTTTTCATATGCCCCGTGTATATTGTACACTAAGACTACGTGACAGGCCACGGGGGAAACCTCACCAGCAACCTTGTGTGCCTTTGGCAATGTGATCGTTACTAGTGCGTCTTTGTGGAGATGTCCTCGTGCTTCTGCGCACCAACACCGCACAACCTGAATCGGCGGTAAACGCAGTGGTGTCGTTTTGGAAAGCTGTCCATCATCCTGGTAAAAGGCGGGAATTCCCTTGCCTACTACGAGGGTGGACGGGGCGTGGCTCAGCGGGCGGAGCTTACAGGTGATTCATAAAGGAAGAACCTTCTACTCTGTGTCTGCAGGAGAGGAAGATAGAACCTGCGCGTCACAGTCAGATACAGATTACGCTCCAGTACATCATCAATTCACCTCCAGGAAGGATTCTAGATTGTTTTCTGCTATGGAATCTATGAGCGCACAGCCTTGCTTTATCTTTCCCACGCCCAAGAGTTAGGGTGGCTTGTCCTTTCCAGAAGCTGAGCTTCAACTGGGGCACCTGCTACGTTTATATTTGTACGTGCTTCCTGTTGAGTTTTAGTTTCTGTAAAATGAGCATCATGGCCTACCCAACGGAGTATTTTCTACGAGTAAGTCAGTAAGCGTTACCTAGCATGTTTTCATATGCCCCGTGTATATTGTACACTAAGACTACGTGACGGGCCACGGGGGAAACCTCACCAGCAACCTTGTGTGCCTTTGGCAATGTGATCGTTACTAGTGCGTCTTTGTGGAGATGTCCTCGTGCTTCTGCGCACCAACAACGCACGACCTGAATCGGCGGTAAACGCAGTGGTGTCGTTTTGGAAAGCTGTCCATCATCCTGGTAAAAGGCGGGAATTCCTTTGCCTACTACGAGGGTGGACGGGGCGTGGCTCAGCGGGCGGAGCTTACAGGTGATTCATAAAGGGAGAACCATCTACTCTGTGTCTGCAGGAAAGGAAGATAGAACCCGCGCGTCACAGTCAGATACAGATTACGCTCCAGTACATCATCAATTCACCTCCAGGAAGGATTCTAGATCTTTTTCTGCTATAGGATCTCTGAGCGCACAGCCTTGCTTTATCTTTGCCAAGCCCAATAGTTAGGGTGGCTTGTCCTTTCCAGAAGCTGAGCTTCAACTGGGGCACCTGCTACGTTTATATTTGTAAGTGCTTCCTGTTGAGTTTTAGTTTCTGTAAAATGAGCATCATGGCCTACCCAACGGAGTATTTTCTACGAGTAAGTCAGTAAGCGTTACCTAGCATGTTTTCATATGCCCCGTGTATATGGTACACTAAGACTACGTGACGGGCCACGGGGGAAACCTCACCAGCAACCTTGTGTGCCTTTGGCAATGTGATCGTTACTAGTGCGTCTTTGTGGAGATGTCCTCGTGCTTCTGCGCACCAACAACGCACGACCTGAATCGGCGGTAAACGCAGTGGTGTCGTTTTGGAAAGCTGTCCATCATCCTGGTAAAAGGCGGGAATTCCTTTGCCTACTACGGGCGTGGCTCAGCGGGCGGAGCTTACAGGTGATTCATAAAGGGAGAACCATCTACTCTGTGTCTGCAGGAAAGGAAGATAGAACCCGCGCGTCACAGTCAGATACAGATTACGCTCCAGTACATCATCAATTCACCTCCAGGAAGGATTCTAGATCTTTTTCTGCTATAGGATCTCTGAGCGCACAGCCTTGCTTTATCTTTGCCAAGCCCAAGCGTTAGGGTGGCTTGTCCTTTCCAGAAGCTGAGCTTCAACTGGGGCACCTGCTACGTTTATATTTGTAAGTGCTTCCTGTTGAGGTTTAGTTTCTGTAAAATGAGCATCATGGCCTACTCAACTGGAGTATTTTCTACGAGTAAGTCAGTAAGCGTTAACTAGCATGTTTTCATATGCCCCGTGTATATTGTACACTAAGACTACGTGATGGGCCACGGGGGAAACCTCACCAGCAACCTTGTGTGCCTTTGGCAATGTGATCGTTACTAGTGCTTCTTTGTGGAGATGTCCTCGTGCTTCTGCGCATCAACAACGCACGACCTGAATCGGCGGTAAACGCAGTGGTGTCGTTTTGGAAAGCTGTCCATCATCCTGGTAAAAGGCGGGAATTCCTTTGCCTACTACGAGGGTGGACGGGGCGTGGCTCAGCGGGCGGAGCTTACAGGTGATTCATAAAGGGAGAACCATCTACTCTGTGTCTGCAGGAAAGGAAGATAGAACCCGCGCGTCACAGTCAGATACAGATTACGCTCCAGTACATCATCAATTCACCTCCAGGAAGGATTCTAGATCTTTTTCTGCTATAGGATCTCTGAGCGCACAGCCTTGCTTTATCTTTGCCAAGCCCAATAGTTAGGGTGGCTTGTCCTTTCCAGAAGCTGAGCTTCAACTGGGGCACCTGCTACGTTTATATTTGTAAGTGCTTCCTGTTGAGTTTTAGTTTCTGTAAAATGAGCATCGTGGCCTACCCAACGGAGTATTTTCTACGAGTAAGTCAGTAAGCGTTACCTAGCATGTTTTCATATGCCCCGTGTATATTGTACACTAAGACTACGTGACGGGCCACGGGGGAAACCTCACCAGCAACCTTGTGTGCCTTTGGCAATGTGATCGTTACTAGTGCGTCTTTGTGGAGATGTCCTCGTGCTTCTGCGCACCAACAACGCACAACCTGAATCGGCGGTAAACGCAGTGGTGTCGTTTTGGAAAGCTGTCCATCATCCTGGTAAAAGGCGGGAATTCCCTTGCCTACTACGAGGGTGGACGGGGCGTGGCTCAGCGGGCGGAGCTTACAGGTGATTCATAAAGGAAGAACCTTCTACTCTGTGTCTGCAGGAGAGGAAGATAGAACCCGCGCGTCACAGTCAGATACAGATTACGCTCCAGTACATCATCAATTCACCTCCAGGAAGGATTCTAGATTGTTTTCTGCTATGGAATCTATGAGCGCACAGCCTTGCTTTATCTTTCCCATGCCCAAGAGTTAGGGTGGCTTGTCCTTTCCAGAAGCTGAGCTTCAACTGGGGCACCTGCTACGTTTATATTTGTAAGTGCTTCCTGTTGAGTTTTAGTTTCTGTAAAATGAGCATCATGGCCTACCCAACGGAGTATTTTCTACGAGTAAGTCAGTAAGCGTTACCTAGCATGTTTTCATATGCCCCGTGTATATTGTACACTAAGACTACGTGACGGGCCACGGGGGAAACCTCACCAGCAACCTTGTGTGCCTTTGGCAATGTGATCGTTACTAGTGCGTCTTTGTGGAGATGTCCTCGTGCTTCTGCGCACCAACAACGCACGACCTGAATCGGCGGTAAACGCAGTGGTGTCGTTTTGGAAAGCTGTCCATCATCCTGGTAAAAGGCGGGAATTCCTTTGCCTACTACGAGGGTGGACGGGGCGTGGCTCAGCGGGCGGAGCTTACAGGTGATTCATAAAGGGAGAACCATCTACTCTGTGTCTGCAGGAAAGGAAGATAGAACCCGCGCGTCACAGTCAGATACAGATTACGCTCCAGTACATCATCAATTCACCTCCAGGAAGGATTCTAGATCTTTTTCTGCTATAGGATCTCTGAGCGCACAGCCTTGCTTTATCTTTGCCAAGCCCAATAGTTAGGGTGGCTTGTCCTTTCCAGAAGCTGAGCTTCAACTGGGGCACCTGCTACGTTTATATTTGTAAGTGCTTCCTGTTGAGTTTTAGTTTCTGTAAAATGAGCATCATGGCCTACCCAACGGAGTATTTTCTACGAGTAAGTCAGTAAGCGTTACCTAGCATGTTTTCATATGCCCCGTGTATATTGTACACTAAGACTACGTGACGGGCCACGGGGGAAACCTCACCAGCAACCTTGTGTGCCTTTGGCAATGTGATCGTTACTAGTGCGTCTTTGTGGAGATGTCCTCGTGCTTCTGCGCACCAACAACGCACGACCTGAATCGGCGGTAAACGCAGTGGTGTCGTTTTGGAAAGCTGTCCATCATCCTGGTAAAAGGCGGGAATTCCTTTGCCTACTACGAGGGTGGACGGGGCGTGGCTCAGCGGGCGGAGCTTACAGGTGATTCATAAAGGGAGAACCATCTACTCTGTGTCTGCAGGAGAGGAAGATAGAACCCGCGCGTCACAGTCAGATACAGATTACGCTCCAGTACATCATCAATTCACCTCCAGGAAGGATTCTAGATCTTTTTCTGCTATAGGATCTCTGAGCGCACAGCCTTGCTTTATCTTTGCCAAGCCCAATAGTTAGGGTGGCTTGTCCTTTCCAGAAGCTGAGCTTCACCTGGGGCACCTGCTACGTTTATATTTGTAAGTGCTTCCTGTTGAGTTTTAGTTTCTGTAAAATGAGCATCGTGGCCTACCCAACGGAGTATTTTCTACGAGTAAGTCAGTAAGCGTTTCCTAGCATGTTTTCATATGCCCCGTGTATATTGTACACTAAGACTACGTGACGGGCCACGGGGGAAACCTCACCAGCAACCTTGTGTGCCTTTGGCAATGTGATCGTTACTAGTGCGTCTTTGTGGAGATGTCCTCGTGCTTCTGCGCACCAACAACGCACAACCTGAATCGGCGGTAAACGCAGTGGTGTCGTTTTGGAAAGCTGTCCATCATCCTGGTAAAAGGCGGGAATTCCCTTGCCTACTACGGGGCGTGGCTCAGCGGGCGGAGCTTACAGGTGATTCATAAAGGAAGAACCTTCTACTCTGTGTCTGCAGGAGAGGAAGATAGAACCCGCGCGTCACAGTCAGATACAGATTACGCTCCAGTACATCATCAATTCACCTCCAGGAAGGATTCTAGATTGTTTTCTGCTATGGAATCTATGAGCGCACAGCCTTGCTTTATCTTTCCCACGCCCAAGAGTTAGGGTGGCTTGTCCTTTCCAGAAGCTGAGCTTCAACTGGGGCACCTGCTACGTTTATATTTGTAAGTGCTTCCTGTTGAGTTTTAGTTTCTGTAAAATGAGCATCATGGCCTACCCAACGGAGTATTTTCTACGAGTAAGTCAGTAAGCGTTACCTAGCATGTTTTCATATGCCCCGTGTATATTGTACACTAAGACTACGTGACGGGCCACGGGGGAAACCTCACCAGCAACCTTGTGTGCCTTTGGCAATGTGATCGTTACTAGTGCGTCTTTGTGGAGATGTCCTCGTGCTTCTGCGCACCAACAACGCACGACCTGAATCGGCGGTAAACGCAGTGGTGTCGTTTTGGAAAGCTGTCCATCATCCTGGTAAAAGGCGGGAATTCCTTTGCCTACTACGAGGGTGGACGGGGCGTGGCTCAGCGGGCGGAGCTTACAGGTGATTCATAAAGGGAGAACCATCTACTCTGTGTCTGCAGGAAAGGAAGATAGAACCCGCGCGTCACAGTCAGATACAGATTACGCTCCAGTACATCATCAATTCACCTCCAGGAAGGATTCTAGATCTTTTTCTGCTATAGGATCTCTGAGCGCACAGCCTTGCTTTATCTTTGCCAAGCCCAATAGTTAGGGTGGCTTGTCCTTTCCAGAAGCTGAGCTTCAACTGGGGCACCTGCTACGTTTATATTTGTAAGTGCTTCCTGTTGAGTTTTAGTTTCTGTAAAATGAGCATCGTGGCCTACCCAACGGAGTATTTTCTACGAGTAAGTCAGTAAGCGTTACCTAGCATGTTTTCATATGCCCCGTGTATATTGTACACTAAGACTACGTGACGGGCCACGGGGGAAACCTCACCAGCAACCTTGTGTGCCTTTGGCAATGTGATCGTTACTAGTGCGTCTTTGTGGAGATGTCCTCGTGCTTCTGCGCACCAACAACGCACGACCTGAATCGGCGGTAAACGCAGTGGTGTCGTTTTGGAAAGCTGTCCATCATCCTGGTAAAAGGCGGGAATTCCTTTGCCTACTACGAGGGTGGACGGGGCGTGGCTCAGCGGGCGGAGCTTACAGGTGATTCATAAAGGGAGAACCATCTACTCTGTGTCTGCAGGAAAGGAAGATAGAACCCGCGCGTCACAGTCAGATACAGATTACGCTCCAGTACATCATCAATTCACCTCCAGGAAGGATTCTAGATCTTTTTCTGCTATAGGATCTCTGAGCGCACAGCCTTGCTTTATCTTTGCCAAGCCCAATAGTTAGGGTGGCTTGTCCTTTCCAGAAGCTGAGCTTCAACTGGGGCACCTGCTACGTTTATATTTGTAAGTGCTTCCTGTTGAGTTTTAGTTTCTGTAAAATGAGCATCATGGCCTACCCAACGGAGTATTTTCTACGAGTAAGTCAGTAAGCGTTACCTAGCATGTTTTCATATGCCCCGTGTATATTGTACACTAAGACTACGTGACGGGCCACGGGGGAAACCTCACCAGCAACCTTGTGTGCCTTTGGCAATGTGATCGTTACTAGTGCGTCTTTGTGGAGATGTCCTCGTGCTTCTGCGCACCAACAACGCACGACCTGAATCGGCGGTAAACGCAGTGGTGTCGTTTTGGAAAGCTGTCCATCATCCTGGTAAAAGGCGGGAATTCCTTTGCCTACTACGAGGGTGGACGGGGCGTGGCTCAGCGGGCGGAGCTTACAGGTGATTCATAAAGGGAGAACCATCTACTCTGTGTCTGCAGGAGAGGAAGATAGAACCCGCGCGTCACAGTCAGATACAGATTACGCTCCAGTACATCATCAATTCACCTCCAGGAAGGATTCTAGATCTTTTTCTGCTATAGGATCTCTGAGCGCACAGCCTTGCTTTATCTTTGCCAAGCCCAATAGTTAGGGTGGCTTGTCCTTTCCAGAAGCTGAGCTTCACCTGGGGCACCTGCTACGTTTATATTTGTAAGTGCTTCCTGTTGAGTTTTAGTTTCTGTAAAATGAGCATCGTGGCCTACCCAACGGAGTATTTTCTACGAGTAAGTCAGTAAGCGTTACCTAGCATGTTTTCATATGCCCCGTGTATATTGTACACTAAGACTACGTGACGGGCCACGGGGGAAACCTCACCAGCAACCTTGTGTGCCTTTGGCAATGTGATCGTTACTAGTGCGTCTTTGTGGAGATGTCCTCGTGCTTCTGCGCACCAACAACGCACAACCTGAATCGGCGGTAAACGCAGTGGTGTCGTTTTGGAAAGCTGTCCATCATCCTGGTAAAAGGCGGGAATTCCCTTGCCTACTACGGGGCGTGGCTCAGCGGGCGGAGCTTACAGGTGATTCATAAAGGAAGAACCTTCTACTCTGTGTCTGCAGGAGAGGAAGATAGAACCCGCGCGTCACAGTCAGATACAGATTACGCTCCAGTACATCATCAATTCACCTCCAGGAAGGATTCTAGATTGTTTTCTGCTATGGAATCTATGAGCGCACAGCCTTGCTTTATCTTTCCCACGCCCAAGAGTTAGGGTGGCTTGTCCTTTCCAGAAGCTGAGCTTCAACTGGGGCACCTGCTACGTTTATATTTGTAAGTGCTTCCTGTTGAGTTTTAGTTTCTGTAAAATGAGCATCATGGCCTACCCAACGGAGTATTTTCTACGAGTAAGTCAGTAAGCGTTACCTAGCATGTTTTCATATGCCCCGTGTATATTGTACACTAAGACTACGTGACGGGCCACGGGGGAAACCTCACCAGCAACCTTGTGTGCCTTTGGCAATGTGATCGTTACTAGTGCGTCTTTGTGGAGATGTCCTCGTGCTTCTGCGCACCAACAACGCACGACCTGAATCGGCGGTAAACGCAGTGGTGTCGTTTTGGAAAGCTGTCCATCATCCTGGTAAAAGGCGGGAATTCCTTTGCCTACTACGAGGGTGGACGGGGCGTGGCTCAGCGGGCGGAGCTTACAGGTGATTCATAAAGGGAGAACCATCTACTCTGTGTCTGCAGGAAAGGAAGATAGAACCCGCGCGTCACAGTCAGATACAGATTACACTCCAGTACATCATCAATTCACCTCCAGGAAGGATTCTAGATCTTTTTCTGCTATAGGATCTCTGAGCGCACAGCCTTGCTTTATCTTTGCCAAGCCCAATAGTTAGGGTGGCTTGTCCTTTCCAGAAGCTGAGCTTCAACTGGGGCACCTGCTACGTTTATATTTGTAAGTGCTTCCTGTTGAGTTTTAGTTTCTGTAAAATGAGCATCATGGCCTACCCAACGGAGTATTTTCTACGAGTAAGTCAGTAAGCGTTACCTAGCATGTTTTCATATGCCCCGTGTATATTGTACACTAAGACTACGTGACGGGCCACGGGGGAAACCTCACCAGCAACCTTGTGTGCCTTTGGCAATGTGATCGTTACTAGTGCGTCTTTGTGGAGATGTCCTCGTGCTTCTGCGCACCAACACCGCACGACCTGAATCGCCGGTAAACGCAGTGGTGTCGTTTTGGAAAGCTGTCCATCATCCTGGTAAAAGGCGGGAATTCCATTGCCTACTACGAGGGTGGACGGGGCGTGGCTCAGCGGGCGGAGCTTACAGGTGATTCATAAAGGGAGAACCTTCTACTCTGTGTCTGCAGGAGAGGAAGATAGAACCCGCGCGTCACAGTCAGATACAGATTACGCTCCAGTACATCATCAATTCACCTCCAGGAAGGATTCTAGATCTTTTTCTGCTATAGGATCTCTGAGCGCACAGCCTTGCTTTATCTTTGCCAAGCCCAATAGTTAGGGTGGCTTGTCCTTTCCAGAAGCTGAGCTTCAACTGGGGCACCTGCTACGTTTATATTTGTAAGTGCTTCCTGTTGAGTTTTAGTTTCTGTAAAATGAGCATCGTGGCCTACCCAACGGAGTATTTTCTACGAGTAAGTCAGTAAGCGTTACCTAGCATGTTTTCATATGCCCCGTGTATATTGTACACTAAGACTACGTGACGGGCCACGGGGGAAACCTCACCAGCAACCTTGTGTGCCTTTGGCAATGTGATCGTTACTAGTGCGTCTTTGTGGAGATGTCCTCGTGCTTCTGCGCACCAACAACGCACAACCTGAATCGGCGGTAAACGCAGTGGTGTCGTTTTGGAAAGCTGTCCATCATCCTGGTAAAAGGCGGGAATTCCCTTGCCTACTACGGGGCGTGGCTCAGCGGGCGGAGCTTACAGGTGATTCATAAAGGAAGAACCTTCTACTCTGTGTCTGCAGGAGAGGAAGATAGAACCCGCGCGTCACAGTCAGATACAGATTACGCTCCAGTACATCATCAATTCACCTCCAGGAAGGATTCTAGATTGTTTTCTGCTATGGAATCTATGAGCGCACAGCCTTGCTTTATCTTTCCCACGCCCAAGAGTTAGGGTGGCTTGTCCTTTCCAGAAGCTGAGCTTCAACTGGGGCACCTGCTACGTTTATATTTGTAAGTGCTTCCTGTTGAGTTTTAGTTTCTGTAAAATGAGCATCATGGCCTACCCAACGGAGTATTTTCTACGAGTAAGTCAGTAAGCGTTACCTAGCATGTTTTCATATGCCCCGTGTATATTGTACACTAAGACTACGTGACGGGCCACGGGGGAAACCTCACCAGCAACCTTGTGTGCCTTTGGCAATGTGATCGTTACTAGTGCGTCTTTGTGGAGATGTCCTCGTGCTTCTGCGCACCAACAACGCACGACCTGAATCGGCGGTAAACGCAGTGGTGTCGTTTTGGAAAGCTGTCCATCATCCTGGTAAAAGGCGGGAATTCCTTTGCCTACTACGAGGGTGGACGGGGCGTGGCTCAGCGGGCGGAGCTTACAGGTGATTCATAAAGGGAGAACCATCTACTCTGTGTCTGCAGGAAAGGAAGATAGAACCCGCGCGTCACAGTCAGATACAGATTACGCTCCAGTACATCATCAATTCACCTCCAGGAAGGATTCTAGATCTTTTTCTGCTATAGGATCTCTGAGCGCACAGCCTTGCTTTATCTTTGCCAAGCCCAATAGTTAGGGTGGCTTGTCCTTTCCAGAAGCTGAGCTTCAACTGGGGCACCTGCTACGTTTATATTTGTAAGTGCTTCCTGTTGAGTTTTAGTTTCTGTAAAATGAGCATCATGGCCTACCCAACGGAGTATTTTCTACGAGTAAGTCAGTAAGCGTTACCTAGCATGTTTTCATATGCCCCGTGTATATTGTACACTAAGACTACGTGACGGGCCACGGGGGAAACCTCACCAGCAACCTTGTGTGCCTTTGGCAATGTGATCGTTACTAGTGCGTCTTTGTGGAGATGTCCTCGTGCTTCTGCGCACCAACACCGCACGACCTGAATCGCCGGTAAACGCAGTGGTGTCGTTTTGGAAAGCTGTCCATCATCCTGGTAAAAGGCGGGAATTCCATTGCCTACTACGAGGGTGGACGGGGCGTGGCTCAGCGGGCGGAGCTTACAGGTGATTCATAAAGGGAGAACCTTCTACTCTGTGTCTGCAGGAGAGGAAGATAGAACCCGCGCGTCACAGTCAGATACAGATTACGCTCCAGTACATCATCAATTCACCTCCAGGAAGGATTCTAGATTGTTTTCTGCTATGGAATCTATGAGCGCACAGCCTTGCTTTATCTTTGCCAAGCCCAATAGTTAGGGTGGCTTGTCCTTTCCAGAAGCTGAGCTTCAACTGGGGCACCTGCTACGTTTATATTTGTAAGTGCTTCCTGTTGAGTTTTAGTTTCTGTAAAATGAGCATCGTGGCCTACCCAACGGAGTATTTTCTACGAGTAAGTCAGTAAGCGTTACCTAGCATGTTTTCATATGCCCCGTGTATATTGTACACTAAGACTACGTGACGGGCCACGGGGGAAACCTCACCAGCAACCTTGTGTGCCTTTGGCAATGTGATCGTTACTAGTGCGTCTTTGTGGAGATGTCCTCGTGCTTCTGCGCACCAACAACGCACGACCTGAATCGGCGGTAAACGCAGTGGTGTCGTTTTGGAAAGCTGTCCATCATCCTGGTAAAAGGCGGGAATTCCTTTGCCTACTACGGGGCGTGGCTCAGCGGGCGGAGCTTACAGGTGATTCATAAAGGGAGAACCATCTACTCTGTGTCTGCAGGAAAGGAAGATAGAACCCGCGCGTCACAGTCAGATACAGATTACGCTCCAGTACATCATCAATTCACCTCCAGGAAGGATTCTAGATCTTTTTCTGCTATAGGATCTCTGAGCGCACAGCCTTGCTTTATCTTTGCCAAGCCCAAGCGTTAGGGTGGCTTGTCCTTTCCAGAAGCTGAGCTTCAACTGGGGCACCTGCTACGTTTATATTTGTAAGTGCTTCCTGTTGAGGTTTAGTTTCTGTAAAATGAGCATCATGGCCTACTCAACTGGAGTATTTTCTACGAGTAAGTCAGTAAGCGTTACCTAGCATGTTTTCATATGCCCCGTGTATATTGTACACTAAGACTACGTGACGGGCCACGGGGGAAACCTCACCAGCAACCTTGTGTGCCTTTGGCAATGTGATCGTTACTAGTGCGTCTTTGTGGAGATGTCCTCGTGCTTCTGCGCACCAACAACGCACGACCTGAATCGGCGGTAAACGCAGTGGTGTCGTTTTGGAAAGCTGTCCATCATCCTGGTAAAAGGCGGGAATTCCTTTGCCTACTACGAGGGTGGACGGGGCGTGGCTCAGCGGGCGGAGCTTACAGGTGATTCATAAAGGGAGAACCATCTACTCTGTGTCTGCAGGAGAGGAAGATAGAACCCGCGCGTCACAGTCAGATACAGATTACGCTCCAGTACATCATCAATTCACCTCCAGGAAGGATTCTAGATCTTTTTCTGCTATAGGATCTCTGAGCGCACAGCCTTGCTTTATCTTTGCCAAGCCCAATAGTTAGGGTGGCTTGTCCTTTCCAGAAGCTGAGCTTCAACTGGGGCAACTGCTACGTTTATATTTGTAAGTGCTTCCTGTTGAGTTTTAGTTTCTGTAAAATGAGCATCATGGCCTACCCAACGGAGTATTTTCTACGAGTAAGTCAGTAAGCGTTACCTAGCATGTTTTCATATGCCCCGTGTATATTGTACACTAAGACTACGTGACGGGCCACGGGGGAAACCTCACCAGCAACCTTGTGTGCCTTTGGCAATGTGATCGTTACTAGTGCGTCTTTGTGGAGATGTCCTCGTGCTTCTGCGCACCAACACCGCACGACCTGAATCGCCGGTAAACGCAGTGGTGTCGTTTTGGAAAGCTGTCCATCATCCTGGTAAAAGGCGGGAATTCCATTGCCTACTACGAGGGTGGACGGGGCGTGGCTCAGCGGGCGGAGCTTACAGGTGATTCATAAAGGGAGAACCTTCTACTCTGTGTCTGCAGGAGAGGAAGATAGAACCCGCGCGTCACAGTCAGATACAGATTACGCTCCAGTACATCATCAATTCAACTCCAGGAAGGATTCTAGATCTTTTTCTGCTATAGGATCTCTGAGCGCACAGCCTTGCTTTATCTTTGCCAAGCCCAATAGTTAGGGTGGCTTGTCCTTTCCAGAAGCTGAGCTTCAACTGGGGCACCTGCTACGTTTATATTTGTAAGTGCTTCCTGTTGAGTTTTAGTTTCTGTAAAATGAGCATCGTGGCCTACCCAACGGAGTATTTTCTACGAGTAAGTCAGTAAGCGTTACCTAGCATGTTTTCATATGCCCCGTGTATATTGTACACTAAGACTACGTGACGGGCCACGGGGGAAACCTCACCAGCAACCTTGTGTGCCTTTGGCAATGTGATCGTTACTAGTGCGTCTTTGTGGAGATGTCCTCGTGCTTCTGCGCACCAACAACGCACGACCTGAATCGGCGGTAAACGCAGTGGTGTCGTTTTGGAAAGCTGTCCATCATCCTGGTAAAAGGCGGGAATTCCTTTGCCTACTACGGGGCGTGGCTCAGCGGGCGGAGCTTACAGGTGATTCATAAAGGGAGAACCATCTACTCTGTGTCTGCAGGAAAGGAAGATAGAACCCGCGCGTCACAGTCAGATACAGATTACGCTCCAGTACATCATCAATTCACCTCCAGGAAGGATTCTAGATATTTTTCTGCTATAGGATCTCTGAGCGCACAGCCTTGCTTTATCTTTGCCAAGCCCAAGCGTTAGGGTGGCTTGTCCTTTCCAGAAGCTGAGCTTCAACTGGGGCACCTGCTACGTTTATATTTGTAAGTGCTTCCTGTTGAGGTTTAGTTTCTGTAAAATGAGCATCATGGCCTACTCAACTGGAGTATTTTCTACGAGTAAGTCAGTAAGCGTTACCTAGCATGTTTTCATATGCCCCGTGTATATTGTACACTAAGACTACGTGACGGGCCACGGGGGAAACCTCACCAGCAACCTTGTGTGCCTTTGGCAATGTGATCGTTACTAGTGCGTCTTTGTGGAGATGTCCTCGTGCTTCTGCGCACCAACAACGCACGACCTGAATCGGCGGTAAACGCAGTGGTGTCGTTTTGGAAAGCTGTCCATCATCCTGGTAAAAGGCGGGAATTCCTTTGCCTACTACGAGGGTGGACGGGGCGTGGCTCAGCGGGCGGAGCTTACAGGTGATTCATAAAGGGAGAACCATCTACTCTGTGTCTGCAGGAGAGGAAGATAGAACCCGCGCGTCACAGTCAGATACAGATTACGCTCCAGTACATCATCAATTCACCTCCAGGAAGGATTCTAGATCTTTTTCTGCTATAGGATCTCTGAGCGCACAGCCTTGCTTTATCTTTGCCAAGCCCAATAGTTAGGGTGGCTTGTCCTTTCCAGAAGCTGAGCTTCAACTGGGGCACCTGCTACGTTTATATTTGTAAGTGCTTCCTGTTGAGTTTTAGTTTCTGTAAAATGAGCATCATGGCCTACCCAACGGAGTATTTTCTACGAGTAAGTCAGTAAGCGTTACCTAGCATGTTTTCATATGCCCCGTGTATATTGTACACTAAGACTACGTGACGGGCCACGGGGGAAACCTCACCAGCAACCTTGTGTGCCTTTGGCAATGTGATCGTTACTAGTGCGTCTTTGTGGAGATGTCCTCGTGCTTCTGCGCACCAACACCGCACGACCTGAATCGCCGGTAAACGCAGTGGTGTCGTTTTGGAAAGCTGTCCATCATCCTGGTAAAAGGCGGGAATTCCATTGCCTACTACGAGGGTGGACGGGGCGTGGCTCAGCGGGCGGAGCTTACAGGTGATTCATAAAGGGAGAACCTTCTACTCTGTGTCTGCAGGAGAGGAAGATAGAACCCGCGCGTCACAGTCAGATACAGATTACGCTCCAGTACATCATCAATTCACCTCCAGGAAGGATTCTAGATTGTTTTCTGCTATGGAATCTATGAGCGCACAGCCTTGCTTTATCTTTGCCAAGCCCAATAGTTAGGGTGGCTTGTCCTTTCCAGAAGCTGAGCTTCAACTGGGGCACCTGCTACGTTTATATTTGTAAGTGCTTCCTGTTGAGTTTTAGTTTCTGTAAAATGAGCATCATGGCCTACCCAACGGAGTATTTTCTACGAGTAAGTCAGTAAGCGTTACCTAGCATGTTTTCATATGCCCCGTGTATATTGTACACTAAGACTACGTGACGGGCCACGGGGGAAACCTCACCAGCAACCTTGTGTGCCTTTGGCAATGTGATCGTTACTAGTGCGTCTTTGTGGAGATGTCCTCGTGCTTCTGCGCACCAACAACGCACGACCTGAATCGGCGGTAAACGCAGTGGTGTCGTTTTGGAAAGCTGTCCATCATCCTGGTAAAAGGCGGGAATTCCTTTGCCTACTACGGGGCGTGGCTCAGCGGGCGGAGCTTACAGGTGATTCATAAAGGGAGAACCATCTACTCTGTGTCTGCAGGAAAGGAAGATAGAACCCGCGCGTCACAGTCAGATACAGATTACGCTCCAGTACATCATCAATTCACCTCCAGGAAGGATTCTAGATCTTTTTCTGCTATAGGATCTCTGAGCGCACAGCCTTGCTTTATCTTTGCCAAGCCCAAGCGTTAGGGTGGCTTGTCCTTTCCAGAAGCTGAGCTTCAACTGGGGCACCTGCTACGTTTATATTTGTAAGTGCTTCCTGTTGAGGTTTAGTTTCTGTAAAATGAGCATCATGGCCTACTCAACTGGAGTATTTTCTACGAGTAAGTCAGTAAGCGTTACCTAGCATGTTTTCATATGCCCCGTGTATATTGTACACTAAGACTACGTGACGGGCCACGGGGGAAACCTCACCAGCAACCTTGTGTGCCTTTGGCAATGTGATCGTTACTAGTGCGTCTTTGTGGAGATGTCCTCGTGCTTCTGCGCACCAACAACGCACGACCTGAATCGGCGGTAAACGCAGTGGTGTCGTTTTGGAAAGCTGTCCATCATCCTGGTAAAAGGCGGGAATTCCTTTGCCTACTACGAGGGTGGACGGGGCGTGGCTCAGCGGGCGGAGCTTACAGGTGATTCATAAAGGGAGAACCATCTACTCTGTGTCTGCAGGAGAGGAAGATAGAACCCGCGCGTCACAGTCAGATACAGATTACGCTCCAGTACATCATCAATTCACCTCCAGGAAGGATTCTAGATCTTTTTCTGCTATAGGATCTCTGAGCGCACAGCCTTGCTTTATCTTTGCCAAGCCCAATAGTTAGGGTGGCTTGTCCTTTCCAGAAGCTGAGCTTCACCTGGGGCACCTGCTACGTTTATATTTGTAAGTGCTTCCTGTTGAGTTTTAGTTTCTGTAAAATGAGCATCGTGGCCTACCCAACGGAGTATTTTCTACGAGTAAGTCAGTAAGCGTTACCTAGCATGTTTTCATATGCCCCGTGTATATTGTACACTAAGACTACGTGACGGGCCACGGGGGAAACCTCACCAGCAACCTTGTGTGCCTTTGGCAATGTGATCGTTACTAGTGCGTCTTTGTGGAGATGTCCTCGTGCTTCTGCGCACCAACAACGCACAACCTGAATCGGCGGTAAACGCAGTGGTGTCGTTTTGGAAAGCTGTCCATCATCCTGGTAAAAGGCGGGAATTCCCTTGCCTACTACGGGGCGTGGCTCAGCGGGCGGAGCTTACAGGTGATTCATAAAGGAAGAACCTTCTACTCTGTGTCTGCAGGAGAGGAAGATAGAACCCGCGCGTCACAGTCAGATACAGATTACGCTCCAGTACATCATCAATTCACCTCCAGGAAGGATTCTAGATTGTTTTCTGCTATGGAATCTATGAGCGCACAGCCTTGCTTTATCTTTCCCACGCCCAAGAGTTAGGGTGGCTTGTCCTTTCCAGAAGCTGAGCTTCAACTGGGGCACCTGCTACGTTTATATTTGTAAGTGCTTCCTGTTGAGTTTTAGTTTCTGTAAAATGAGCATCATGGCCTACCCAACGGAGTATTTTCTACGAGTAAGTCAGTAAGCGTTACCTAGCATGTTTTCATATGCCCCGTGTATATTGTACACTAAGACTACGTGACGGGCCACGGGGGAAACCTCACCAGCAACCTTGTGTGCCTTTGGCAATGTGATCGTTACTAGTGCGTCTTTGTGGAGATGTCCTCGTGCTTCTGCGCACCAACAACGCACGACCTGAATCGGCGGTAAACGCAGTGGTGTCGTTTTGGAAAGCTGTCCATCATCCTGGTAAAAGGCGGGAATTCCTTTGCCTACTACGAGGGTGGACGGGGCGTGGCTCAGCGGGCGGAGCTTACAGGTGATTCATAAAGGGAGAACCATCTACTCTGTGTCTGCAGGAAAGGAAGATAGAACCCGCGCGTCACAGTCAGATACAGATTACGCTCCAGTACATCATCAATTCACCTCCAGGAAGGATTCTAGATCTTTTTCTGCTATAGGATCTCTGAGCGCACAGCCTTGCTTTATCTTTGCCAAGCCCAATAGTTAGGGTGGCTTGTCCTTTCCAGAAGCTGAGCTTCAACTGGGGCACCTGCTACGTTTATATTTGTAAGTGCTTCCTGTTGAGTTTTAGTTTCTGTAAAATGAGCATCGTGGCCTACCCAACGGAGTATTTTCTACGAGTAAGTCAGTAAGCGTTACCTAGCATGTTTTCATATGCCCCGTGTATATTGTACACTAAGACTACGTGACGGGCCACGGGGGAAACCTCACCAGCAACCTTGTGTGCCTTTGGCAATGTGATCGTTACTAGTGCGTCTTTGTGGAGATGTCCTCGTGCTTCTGCGCACCAACAACGCACGACCTGAATCGGCGGTAAACGCAGTGGTGTCGTTTTGGAAAGCTGTCCATCATCCTGGTAAAAGGCGGGAATTCCTTTGCCTACTACGAGGGTGGACGGGGCGTGGCTCAGCGGGCGGAGCTTACAGGTGATTCATAAAGGGAGAACCATCTACTCTGTGTCTGCAGGAAAGGAAGATAGAACCCGCGCGTCACAGTCAGATACAGATTACGCTCCAGTACATCATCAATTCACCTCCAGGAAGGATTCTAGATCTTTTTCTGCTATAGGATCTCTGAGCGCACAGCCTTGCTTTATCTTTGCCAAGCCCAATAGTTAGGGTGGCTTGTCCTTTCCAGAAGCTGAGCTTCAACTGGGGCACCTGCTACGTTTATATTTGTAAGTGCTTCCTGTTGAGTTTTAGTTTCTGTAAAATGAGCATCATGGCCTACCCAACGGAGTATTTTCTACGAGTAAGTCAGTAAGCGTTACCTAGCATGTTTTCATATGCCCCGTGTATATTGTACACTAAGACTACGTGACGGGCCACGGGGGAAACCTCACCAGCAACCTTGTGTGCCTTTGGCAATGTGATCGTTACTAGTGCGTCTTTGTGGAGATGTCCTCGTGCTTCTGCGCACCAACAACGCACGACCTGAATCGGCGGTAAACGCAGTGGTGTCGTTTTGGAAAGCTGTCCATCATCCTGGTAAAAGGCGGGAATTCCTTTGCCTACTACGAGGGTGGACGGGGCGTGGCTCAGCGGGCGGAGCTTACAGGTGATTCATAAAGGGAGAACCATCTACTCTGTGTCTGCAGGAGAGGAAGATAGAACCCGCGCGTCACAGTCAGATACAGATTTCGCTCCAGTACATCATCAATTCACCTCCAGGAAGGATTCTAGATCTTTTTCTGCTATAGGATCTCTGAGCGCACAGCCTTGCTTTATCTTTGCCAAGCCCAATAGTTAGGGTGGCTTGTCCTTTCCAGAAGCTGAGCTTCACCTGGGGCACCTGCTACGTTTATATTTGTAAGTGCTTCCTGTTGAGTTTTAGTTTCTGTAAAATGAGCATCGTGGCCTACCCAACGGAGTATTTTCTACGAGTAAGTCAGTAAGCGTTACCTAGCATGTTTTCATATGCCCCGTGTATATTGTACACTAAGACTACGTGACGGGCCACGGGGGAAACCTCACCAGCAACCTTGTGTGCCTTTGGCAATGTGATCGTTACTAGTGCGTCTTTGTGGAGATGTCCTCGTGCTTCTGCGCACCAACAACGCACAACCTGAATCGGCGGTAAACGCAGTGGTGTCGTTTTGGAAAGCTGTCCATCATCCTGGTAAAAGGCGGGAATTCCCTTGCCTACTACGGGGCGTGGCTCAGCGGGCGGAGCTTACAGGTGATTCATAAAGGGAGAACCATCTACTCTGTGTCTGCAGGAAAGGAAGATAGAACCCGCGCGTCACAGTCAGATACAGATTACGCTCCAGTACATCATCAATTCACCTCCAGGAAGGATTCTAGATCTTTTTCTGCTATAGGATCTCTGAGCGCACAGCCTTGCTTTATCTTTGCCAAGCCCAATAGTTAGGGTGGCTTGTCCTTTCCAGAAGCTGAGCTTCAACTGGGGCACCTGCTACGTTTATATTTGTAAGTGCTTCCTGTTGAGTTTTAGTTTCTGTAAAATGAGCATCATGGCCTACCCAACGGAGTATTTTCTACGAGTAAGTCAGTAAGCGTTACCTAGCATGTTTTCATATGCCCCGTGTATATTGTACACTAAGACTACGTGACGGGCCACGGGGGAAACCTCACCAGCAACCTTGTGTGCCTTTGGCAATGTGATCGTTACTAGTGCGTCTTTGTGGAGATGTCCTCGTGCTTCTGCGCACCAACAACGCACGACCTGAATCGGCGGTAAACGCAGTGGTGTCGTTTTGGAAAGCTGTCCATCATCCTGGTAAAAGGCGGGAATTCCTTTGCCTACTACGAGGGTGGACGGGGCGTGGCTCAGCGGGCGGAGCTTACAGGTGATTCATAAAGGGAGAACCATCTACTCTGTGTCTGTAGGAAAGGAAGATAGAACCCGCGCGTCACAGTCAGATACAGATTACGCTCCAGTACATCATCAATTCACCTCCAGGAAGGATTCTAGATCTTTTTCTGCTATAGGATCTCTGAGCGCACTGCCTTGCTTTATCTTTGCCAAGCCCAATAGTTAGGGTGGCTTGTCCTTTCCAGAAGCTGAGCTTCAACTGGGGCACCTGCTACGTTTATATTTGTAAGTGCTTCCTGTTGAGGTTTAGTTTCTGTAAAATGAGCATCATGGCCTACCCAACTGAGTATTTTCTACGAGTAAGTCAGTAAGCGTTACCTAGCATGTTTTCATATGCCCCGTGTATATTGTACACTAAGACTACGTGATGGGCCACGGGGGAAACCTCACCAGCAACCTTGTGTGCCTTTGGCAATGTGATCGTTACTAGTGCGTCTTTGTGGAGATGTCCTCGTGCTTCTGCGCACCAACAACGCACGACCTGAATCGGCGGTAAACGCAGTGGTGTCGTTTTGGAAAGCTGTCCATCATCCTGGTAAAAGGCGGGAATTCCTTTGCCTACTACGAGGGTGGACGGGGCGTGGCTCAGCGAGCGGAGCTTACAGGTGATTCATAATGGGAGAACCATCTACTCTGTGTCTGCAGGAAAGGAAGATAGAACCCGCGCGTCACAGTCAGATACAGATTACGCTCCAGTACATCATCAATTCACCTCCAGGAAGGATTCTAGATTGTTTTCTGCTATGGAATCTATGAGCGCACAGCCTTGCTTTATCTTTCCCACGCCCAAGAGTTAGGGTGGCTTGTCCTTTCCAGAAGCTGAGCTTCACCTGGGGCACCTGCTACGTTTATATTTGTAAGTGCTTCCTGTTGAGTTTTAGTTTCTGTAAAATGAGCATCGTGGCCTACCCAACGGAGTATTTTCTACGAGTAAGTCAGTAAGCGTTACCTAGCATGTTTTCATATGCCCCGTGTATATTGTACACTAAGACTACGTGACGGGCCACGGGGGAAACCTCACCAGCAACCTTGTGTGCCTTTGGCAATGTGATCGTTACTAGTGCGTCTTTGTGGAGATGTCCTCGTGCTTCTGCGCACCAACACCGCACAACCTGAATCGGCGGTAAACGCAGTGGTGTCGTTTTGGAAAGCTGTCCATCATCCTGGTAAAAGGCGGGAATTCCCTTGCCTACTACGAGGGTGGACGGGGCGTGGCTCAGCGGGCGGAGCTTACAGGTGATTCATAAAGGAAGAACCTTCTACTCTGTGTCTGCAGGAGAGGAAGATAGAAAGCGCGCGTCACAGTCAGATACAGATTACGCTCCAGTACATCATCAATTCACCTCCAGGAAGGATTCTAGATTGTTTTCTGCTATGGAATCTATGAGCGCACAGCCTTGCTTTATCTTTCCCACGCCCAAGAGTTAGGGTGGCTTGTCCTTTCCAGAAGCTGAGCTTCAACTGGGGCACCTGCTACGTTTATATTTGTAAGTGCTTCCTGTTGAGTTTTAGTTTCTGTAAAATGAGCATCATGGCCTACCCAACGGAGTATTTTCTACGAGTAAGTCAGTAAGCGTTACCTAGCATGTTTTCATATGCCCCGTGTATATTGTACACTAAGACTACGTGACGGGCCACGGGGGAAACCTCACCAGCAACCTTGTGTGCCTTTGGCAATGTGATCGTTACTAGTGCGTCTTTGTGGAGATGTCCTCGTGCTTCTGCGCACCAACAACGCACGACCTGAATCGGCGGTAAACGCAGTGGTGTCGTTTTGGAAAGCTGTCCATCATCCTGGTAAAAGGCGGGAATTCCTTTGCCTACTACGAGGGTGGACGGGGCGTGGCTCAGCGGGCGGAGCTTACAGGTGATTCATAAAGGGAGAACCATCTACTCTGTGTCTGCAGGAAAGGAAGATAGAACCCGCGCGTCACAGTCAGATACAGATTACGCTCCAGTACATCATCAATTCACCTCCAGGAAGGATTCTAGATCTTTTTCTGCTATAGGATCTCTGAGCGCACAGCCTTGCTTTATCTTTGCCAAGCCCAATAGTTAGGGTGGCTTGTCCTTTCCAGAAGCTGAGCTTCAACTGGGGCACCTGCTACGTTTATATTTGTAAGTGCTTCCTGTTGAGTTTTAGTTTCTGTAAAATGAGCATCATGGCCTACCCAACGGAGTATTTTCTACGAGTAAGTCAGTAAGCGTTACCTAGCATGTTTTCATATGCCCCGTGTATATTGTACACTAAGACTACGTGACGGGCCACGGGGGAAACCTCACCAGCAACCTTGTGTGCCTTTGGCAATGTGATCGTTACTAGTGCGTCTTTGTGGAGATGTCCTCGTGCTTCTGCGCACCAACAACGCACGACCTGAATCGGCGGTAAACGCAGTGGTGTCGTTTTGGAAAGCTGTCCATCATCCTGGTAAAAGGCGGGAATTCCTTTGCCTACTACGAGGGTGGACGGGGCGTGGCTCAGCGGGCGGAGCTTACAGGTGATTCATAAAGGGAGAACCATCTACTCTGTGTCTGTAGGAAAGGAAGATAGAACCCGCGCGTCACAGTCAGATACAGATTACGCTCCAGTACATCATCAATTCACCTCCAGGAAGGATTCTAGATCTTTTTCTGCTATAGGATCTCTGAGCGCACTGCCTTGCTTTATCTTTGCCAAGCCCAATAGTTAGGGTGGCTTGTCCTTTCCAGAAGCTGAGCTTCAACTGGGGCACCTGCTACGTTTATATTTGTAAGTGCTTCCTGTTGAGGTTTAGTTTCTGTAAAATGAGCATCATGGCCTACTCAACTGGAGTATTTTCTACGAGTAAGTCAGTAAGCGTTACCTAGCATGTTTTCATATGCCCCGTGTATATTGTACACTAAGACTACGTGACGGGCCACGGGGGAAACCTCACCAGCAACCTTGTGTGCCTTTGGCAATGTGATCGTTACTAGTGCGTCTTTGTGGAGATGTCCTCGTGCTTCTGCGCACCAACAACGCACGACCTGAATCGGCGGTAAACGCAGTGGTGTCGTTTTGGAAAGCTGTCCATCATCCTGGTAAAAGGCGGGAATTCCTTTGCCTACTACGAGGGTGGACGGGGCGTGGCTCAGCGGGCGGAGCTTACAGGTGATTCATAAAGGGAGAACCATCTACTCTGTGTCTGCAGGAGAGGAAGATAGAACCCGCGCGTCACAGTCAGATACAGATTACGCTCCAGTACATCATCAATTCACCTCCAGGAAGGATTCTAGATCTTTTTCTGCTATAGGATCTCTGAGCGCACAGCCTTGCTTTATCTTTGCCAAGCCCAATAGTTAGGGTGGCTTGTCCTTTCCAGAAGCTGAGCTTCACCTGGGGCACCTGCTACGTTTATATTTGTAAGTGCTTCCTGTTGAGTTTTAGTTTCTGTAAAATGAGCATCGTGGCCTACCCAACGGAGTATTTTCTACGAGTAAGTCAGTAAGCGTTACCTAGCATGTTTTCATATGCCCCGTGTATATTGTACACTAAGACTACGTGACGGGCCACGGGGGAAACCTCACCAGCAACCTTGTGTGCCTTTGGCAATGTGATCGTTACTAGTGCGTCTTTGTGGAGATGTCCTCGTGCTTCTGCGCACCAACAACGCACAACCTGAATCGGCGGTAAACGCAGTGGTGTCGTTTTGGAAAGCTGTCCATCATCCTGGTAAAAGGCGGGAATTCCCTTGCCTACTACGGGGCGTGGCTCAGCGGGCGGAGCTTACAGGTGATTCATAAAGGAAGAACCTTCTACTCTGTGTCTGCAGGAGAGGAAGATAGAACCCGCGCGTCACAGTCAGATACAGATTACGCTCCAGTACATCATCAATTCACCTCCAGGAAGGATTCTAGATTGTTTTCTGCTATGGAATCTATGAGCGCACAGCCTTGCTTTATCTTTCCCACGCCCAAGAGTTAGGGTGGCTTGTCCTTTCCAGAAGCTGAGCTTCAACTGGGGCACCTGCTACGTTTATATTTGTAAGTGCTTCCTGTTGAGTTTTAGTTTCTGTAAAATGAGCATCATGGCCTACCCAACGGAGTATTTTCTACGAGTAAGTCAGTAAGCGTTACCTAGCATGTTTTCATATGCCCCGTGTATATTGTACACTAAGACTACGTGACGGGCCACGGGGGAAACCTCACCAGCAACCTTGTGTGCCTTTGGCAATGTGATCGTTACTAGTGCGTCTTTGTGGAGATGTCCTCGTGCTTCTGCGCACCAACAACGCACGACCTGAATCGGCGGTAAACGCAGTGGTGTCGTTTTGGAAAGCTGTCCATCATCCTGGTAAAAGGCGGGAATTCCTTTGCCTACTACGAGGGTGGACGGGGCGTGGCTCAGCGGGCGGAGCTTACAGGTGATTCATAAAGGGAGAACCATCTACTCTGTGTCTGCAGGAAAGGAAGATAGAACCCGCGCGTCACAGTCAGATACAGATTACGCTCCAGTACATCATCAATTCACCTCCAGGAAGGATTCTAGATCTTTTTCTGCTATAGGATCTCTGAGCGCACAGCCTTGCTTTATCTTTGCCAAGCCCAATAGTTAGGGTGGCTTGTCCTTTCCAGAAGCTGAGCTTCAACTGGGGCACCTGCTACGTTTATATTTGTAAGTGCTTCCTGTTGAGTTTTAGTTTCTGTAAAATGAGCATCGTGGCCTACCCAACGGAGTATTTTCTACGAGTAAGTCAGTAAGCGTTACCTAGCATGTTTTCATATGCCCCGTGTATATTGTACACTAAGACTACGTGACGGGCCACGGGGGAAACCTCACCAGCAACCTTGTGTGCCTTTGGCAATGTGATCGTTACTAGTGCGTCTTTGTGGAGATGTCCTCGTGCTTCTGCGCACCAACAACGCACGACCTGAATCGGCGGTAAACGCAGTGGTGTCGTTTTGGAAAGCTGTCCATCATCCTGGTAAAAGGCGGGAATTCCTTTGCCTACTACGAGGGTGGACGGGGCGTGGCTCAGCGGGCGGAGCTTACAGGTGATTCATAAAGGGAGAACCATCTACTCTGTGTCTGCAGGAAAGGAAGATAGAACCCGCGCGTCACAGTCAGATACAGATTACGCTCCAGTACATCATCAATTCACCTCCAGGAAGGATTCTAGATCTTTTTCTGCTATAGGATCTCTGAGCGCACAGCCTTGCTTTATCTTTGCCAAGCCCAATAGTTAGGGTGGCTTGTCCTTTCCAGAAGCTGAGCTTCAACTGGGGCACCTGCTACGTTTATATTTGTAAGTGCTTCCTGTTGAGTTTTAGTTTCTGTAAAATGAGCATCATGGCCTACCCAACGGAGTATTTTCTACGAGTAAGTCAGTAAGCGTTACCTAGCATGTTTTCATATGCCCCGTGTATATTGTACACTAAGACTACGTGACGGGCCACGGGGGAAACCTCACCAGCAACCTTGTGTGCCTTTGGCAATGTGATCGTTACTAGTGCGTCTTTGTGGAGATGTCCTCGTGCTTCTGCGCACCAACAACGCACGACCTGAATCGGCGGTAAACGCAGTGGTGTCGTTTTGGAAAGCTGTCCATCATCCTGGTAAAAGGCGGGAATTCCTTTGCCTACTACGAGGGTGGACGGGGCGTGGCTCAGCGGGCGGAGCTTACAGGTGATTCATAAAGGGAGAACCATCTACTCTGTGTCTGCAGGAGAGGAAGATAGAACCCGCGCGTCACAGTCAGATACAGATTTCGCTCCAGTACATCATCAATTCACCTCCAGGAAGGATTCTAGATCTTTTTCTGCTATAGGATCTCTGAGCGCACAGCCTTGCTTTATCTTTGCCAAGCCCAATAGTTAGGGTGGCTTGTCCTTTCCAGAAGCTGAGCTTCACCTGGGGCACCTGCTACGTTTATATTTGTAAGTGCTTCCTGTTGAGTTTTAGTTTCTGTAAAATGAGCATCGTGGCCTACCCAACGGAGTATTTTCTACGAGTAAGTCAGTAAGCGTTACCTAGCATGTTTTCATATGCCCCGTGTATATTGTACACTAAGACTACGTGACGGGCCACGGGGGAAACCTCACCAGCAACCTTGTGTGCCTTTGGCAATGTGATCGTTACTAGTGCGTCTTTGTGGAGATGTCCTCGTGCTTCTGCGCACCAACAACGCACAACCTGAATCGGCGGTAAACGCAGTGGTGTCGTTTTGGAAAGCTGTCCATCATCCTGGTAAAAGGCGGGAATTCCCTTGCCTACTACGGGGCGTGGCTCAGCGGGCGGAGCTTACAGGTGATTCATAAAGGGAGAACCATCTACTCTGTGTCTGCAGGAAAGGAAGATAGAACCCGCGCGTCACAGTCAGATACAGATTACGCTCCAGTACATCATCAATTCACCTCCAGGAAGGATTCTAGATCTTTTTCTGCTATAGGATCTCTGAGCGCACAGCCTTGCTTTATCTTTGCCAAGCCCAATAGTTAGGGTGGCTTGTCCTTTCCAGAAGCTGAGCTTTAACTGGGGCACCTGCTACGTTTATATTTGTAAGTGCTTCCTGTTGAGTTTTAGTTTCTGTAAAATGAGCATCATGGCCTACCCAACGGAGTATTTTCTACGAGTAAGTCAGTAAGCGTTACCTAGCATGTTTTCATATGCCCCGTGTATATTGTACACTAAGACTACGTGACGGGCCACGGGGGAAACCTCACCAGCAACCTTGTGTGCCTTTGGCAATGTGATCGTTACTAGTGCGTCTTTGTGGAGATGTCCTCGTGCTTCTGCGCACCAACAACGCACGACCTGAATCGGCGGTAAACGCAGTGGTGTCGTTTTGGAAAGCTGTCCATCATCCTGGTAAAAGGCGGGAATTCCTTTGCCTACTACGAGGGTGGACGGGGCGTGGCTCAGCGGGCGGAGCTTACAGGTGATTCATAAAGGGAGAACCATCTACTCTGTGTCTGTAGGAAAGGAAGATAGAACCCGCGCGTCACAGTCAGATACAGATTACGCTCCAGTACATCATCAATTCACCTCCAGGAAGGATTCTAGATCTTTTTCTGCTATAGGATCTCTGAGCGCACTGCCTTGCTTTATCTTTGCCAAGCCCAATAGTTAGGGTGGCTTGTCCTTTCCAGAAGCTGAGCTTCAACTGGGGCACCTGCTACGTTTATATTTGTAAGTGCTTCCTGTTGAGGTTTAGTTTCTGTAAAATGAGCATCATGGCCTACCCAACTGAGTATTTTCTACGAGTAAGTCAGTAAGCGTTACCTAGCATGTTTTCATATGCCCCGTGTATATTGTACACTAAGACTACGTGATGGGCCACGGGGGAAACCTCACCAGCAACCTTGTGTGCCTTTGGCAATGTGATCGTTACTAGTGCGTCTTTGTGGAGATGTCCTCGTGCTTCTGCGCACCAACAACGCACGACCTGAATCGGCGGTAAACGCAGTGGTGTCGTTTTGGAAAGCTGTCCATCATCCTGGTAAAAGGCGGGAATTCCTTTGCCTACTACGAGGGTGGACGGGGCGTGGCTCAGCGAGCGGAGCTTACAGGTGATTCATAATGGGAGAACCATCTACTCTGTGTCTGCAGGAAAGGAAGATAGAACCCGCGCGTCACAGTCAGATACAGATTACGCTCCAGTACATCATCAATTCACCTCCAGGAAGGATTCTAGATTGTTTTCTGCTATGGAATCTATGAGCGCACAGCCTTGCTTTATCTTTCCCACGCCCAAGAGTTAGGGTGGCTTGTCCTTTCCAGAAGCTGAGCTTCACCTGGGGCACCTGCTACGTTTATATTTGTAAGTGCTTCCTGTTGAGTTTTAGTTTCTGTAAAATGAGCATTGTGGCCTACCCAACGGAGTATTTTCTACGAGTAAGTCAGTAAGCGTTACCTAGCATGTTTTCATATGCCCCGTGTATATTGTACACTAAGACTACGTGACGGGCCACGGGGGAAACCTCACCAGCAACCTTGTGTGCCTTTGGCAATGTGATCGTTACTAGTGCGTCTTTGTGGAGATGTCCTCGTGCTTCTGCGCACCAACACCGCACAACCTGAATCGGCGGTAAACGCAGTGGTGTCGTTTTGGAAAGCTGTCCATCATCCTGGTAAAAGGCGGGAATTCCCTTGCCTACTACGAGGGTGGACGGGGCGTGGCTCAGCGGGCGGAGCTTACAGGTGATTCATAAAGGAAGAACCTTCTACTCTGTGTCTGCAGGAGAGGAAGATAGAACCCGCGCGTCACAGTCAGATACAGATTACGCTCCAGTACATCATCAATTCACCTCCAGGAAGGATTCTAGATTGTTTTCTGCTATGGAATCTATGAGCGCACAGCCTTGCTTTATCTTTCCCACGCCCAAGAGTTAGGGTGGCTTGTCCTTTCCAGAAGCTGAGCTTCAACTGGGGCACCTGCTACGTTTATATTTGTAAGTGCTTCCTGTTGAGTTTTAGTTTCTGTAAAATGAGCATCATGGCCTACCCAACGGAGTATTTTCTACGAGTAAGTCAGTAAGCGTTACCTAGCATGTTTTCATATGCCCCGTGTATATTGTACACTAAGACTACGTGACGGGCCACGGGGGAAACCTCACCAGCAACCTTGTGTGCCTTTGGCAATGTGATCGTTACTAGTGCGTCTTTGTGGAGATGTCCTCGTGCTTCTGCGCACCAACAACGCACGACCTGAATCGGCGGTAAACGCAGTGGTGTCGTTTTGGAAAGCTGTCCATCATCCTGGTAAAAGGCGGGAATTCCTTTGCCTACTACGAGGGTGGACGGGGCGTGGCTCAGCGGGCGGAGCTTACAGGTGATTCATAAAGGGAGAACCATCTACTCTGTGTCTGCAGGAAAGGAAGATAGAACCCGCGCGTCACAGTCAGATACAGATTACGCTCCAGTACATCATCAATTCACCTCCAGGAAGGATTCTAGATCTTTTTCTGCTATAGGATCTCTGAGCGCACAGCCTTGCTTTATCTTTGCCAAGCCCAATAGTTAGGGTGGCTTGTCCTTTCCAGAAGCTGAGCTTCAACTGGGGCACCTGCTACGTTTATATTTGTAAGTGCTTCCTGTTGAGTTTTAGTTTCTGTAAAATGAGCATCATGGCCTACCCAACGGAGTATTTTCTACGAGTAAGTCAGTAAGCGTTACCTAGCATGTTTTCATATGCCCCGTGTATATTGTACACTAAGACTACGTGACGGGCCACGGGGGAAACCTCACCAGCAACCTTGTGTGCCTTTGGCAATGTGATCGTTACTAGTGCGTCTTTGTGGAGATGTCCTTGTGCTTCTGCGCACCAACAACGCACGACCTGAATCGGCAGTAAACGCAGTGGTGTCGTTTTGGAAAGCTGTCCATCATCCTGGTAAAAGGCGGGAATTCCTTTGCCTACTACGAGGGTGGACGGGGCGTGGCTCAGCGGGCGGAGCTTACAGGTGATTCATAAAGGGAGAACCATCTACTCTGTGTCTGTAGGAAAGGAAGATAGAACCCGCGCGTCACAGTCAGATACAGATTACGCTCCAGTACATCATCAATTCACCTCCAGGAAGGATTCTAGATCTTTTTCTGCTATAGGATCTCTGAGCGCACTGCCTTGCTTTATCTTTGCCAAGCCCAATAGTTAGGGTGGCTTGTCCTTTCCAGAAGCTGAGCTTCAACTGGGGCACCTGCTACGTTTATATTTGTAAGTGCTTCCTGTTGAGGTTTAGTTTCTGTAAAATGAGCATCATGGCCTACCCAACTGAGTATTTTCTACGAGTAAGTCAGTAAGCGTTACCTAGCATGTTTTCATATGCCCCGTGTATATTGTACACTAAGACTACGTGATGGGCCACGGGGGAAACCTCACCAGCAACCTTGTGTGCCTTTGGCAATGTGATCGTTACTAGTGCGTCTTTGTGGAGATGTCCTCGTGCTTCTGCGCACCAACAACGCACGACCTGAATCGGCGGTAAACGCAGTGGTGTCGTTTTGGAAAGCTGTCCATCATCCTGGTAAAAGGCGGGAATTCCTTTGCCTACTACGAGGGTGGACGGGGCGTGGCTCAGCGAGCGGAGCTTACAGGTGATTCATAATGGGAGAACCATCTACTCTGTGTCTGCAGGAAAG
Organism: Pleurodeles waltl; assembly: GCF_031143425.1. Taxonomy (NCBI): domain Eukaryota; kingdom Metazoa; phylum Chordata; class Amphibia; order Caudata; family Salamandridae; genus Pleurodeles; species Pleurodeles waltl. The sequence continues at coordinate 82,660 of NW_027150020.1, forward strand.
GAAGATAGAACCCGCGCGTCACAGTCAGATACAGATTACGCTCCAGTACATCATCAATTCACCTCCAGGAAGGATTCTAGATTGTTTTCTGCTATGGAATCTATGAGCGCACAGCCTTGCTTTATCTTTCCCACGCCCAAGAGTTAGGGTGGCTTGTCCTTTCCAGAAGCTGAGCTTCACCTGGGGCACCTGCTACGTTTATATTTGTAAGTGCTTCCTGTTGAGTTTTAGTTTCTGTAAAATGAGCATCGTGGCCTACCCAACGGAGTATTTTCTACGAGTAAGTCAGTAAGCGTTACCTAGCATGTTTTCATATGCCCCGTGTATATTGTACACTAAGACTACGTGACGGGCCACGGGGGAAACCTCACCAGCAACCTTGTGTGCCTTTGGCAATGTGATCGTTACTAGTGCGTCTTTGTGGAGATGTCCTCGTGCTTCTGCGCACCAACACCGCACAACCTGAATCGGCGGTAAACGCAGTGGTGTCGTTTTGGAAAGCTGTCCATCATCCTGGTAAAAGGCGGGAATTCCCTTGCCTACTACGAGGGTGGACGGGGCGTGGCTCAGCGGGCGGAGCTTACAGGTGATTCATAAAGGAAGAACCTTCTACTCTGTGTCTGCAGGAGAGGAAGATAGAACCCGCGCGTCACAGTCAGATACAGATTACGCTCCAGTACATCATCAATTCACCTCCAGGAAGGATTCTAGATTGTTTTCTGCTATGGAATCTATGAGCGCACAGCCTTGCTTTATCTTTCCCACGCCCAAGAGTTAGGGTGGCTTGTCCTTTCCAGAAGCTGAGCTTCAACTGGGGCACCTGCTACGTTTATATTTGTAAGTGCTTCCTGTTGAGTTTTAGTTTCTGTAAAATGAGCATCATGGCCTACCCAACGGAGTATTTTCTACGAGTAAGTCAGTAAGCGTTACCTAGCATGTTTTCATATGCCCCGTGTATATTGTACACTAAGACTACGTGACGGGCCACGGGGGAAACCTCACCAGCAACCTTGTGTGCCTTTGGCAATGTGATCGTTACTAGTGCGTCTTTGTGGAGATGTCCTCGTGCTTCTGCGCACCAACAACGCACGACCTGAATCGGCGGTAAACGCAGTGGTGTCGTTTTGGAAAGCTGTCCATCATCCTGGTAAAAGGCGGGAATTCCTTTGCCTACTACGAGGGTGGACGGGGCGTGGCTCAGCGGGCGGAGCTTACAGGTGATTCATAAAGGGAGAACCATCTACTCTGTGTCTGCAGGAAAGGAAGATAGAACCCGCACGTCAGAGTCAGATACAGATTACGCTCCAGTACATCATCAATTCACCTCCAGGAAGGATTCTAGATCTTTTTCTGCTATAGGATCTCTGAGCGCACAGCCTTGCTTTATCTTTGCCAAGCCCAATAGTTAGGGTGGCTTGTCCTTTCCAGAAGCTGAGCTTCAACTGGGGCACCTGCTACGTTTATATTTGTAAGTGCTTCCTGTTGAGTTTTAGTTTCTGTAAAATGAGCATCATGGCCTACCCAACGGAGTATTTTCTACGAGTAAGTCAGTAAGCGTTACCTAGCATGTTTTCATATGCCCCGTGTATATTGTACACTAAGACTACGTGATGGGCCACGGGGGAAACCTCACCAGCAACCTTGTGTGCCTTTGGCAATGTGATCGTTACTAGTGCGTCTTTGTGGAGATGTCCTCGTGCTTCTGCGCACCAACAACGCACGACCTGAATCGGCGGTAAACGCAGTGGTGTCGTTTTGGAAAGCTGTCCATCATCCTGGTAAAAGGCGGGAATTCCTTTGCCTACTACGAGGGTGGACGGGGCGTGGCTCAGCGGGCGGAGCTTACAGGTGATTCATAAAGGGAGAACCATCTACTCTGTGTCTGCAGGAGAGGAAGATAGAACCCGCGCGTCACAGTCAGATACAGATTACGCTCCAGTACATCATCAATTCACCTCCAGGAAGGATTCTAGATCTTTTTCTGCTATAGGATCTCTGAGCGCACAGCCTTGCTTTATCTTTGCCAAGCCCAATAGTTTGGGTGGCTTGTCCTTTCCAGAAGCTGAGCTTCACCTGGGGCACCTGCTACGTTTATATTTGTAAGTGCTTCCTGTTGAGTTTTAGTTTCTGTAAAATGAGCATCGTGGCCTACCCAACGGAGTATTTTCTACGAGTAAGTCAGTAAGCGTTACCTAGCATGTTTTCATATGCCCCGTGTATATTGTACACTAAGACTACGTGACGGGCCACGGGGGAAACCTCACCAGCAACCTTGTGTGCCTTTGGCAATGTGATCGTTACTAGTGCGTCTTTGTGGAGATGTCCTCGTGCTTCTGCGCACCAACAACGCACAACCTGAATCGGCGGTAAACGCAGTGGTGTCGTTTTGGAAAGCTGTCCATCATCCTGGTAAAAGGCGGGAATTCCCTTGCCTACTACGGGGCGTGGCTCAGCGGGCGGAGCTTACAGGTGATTCATAAAGGAAGAACCTTCTACTCTGTGTCTGCAGGAGAGGAAGATAGAACCCGCGCGTCACAGTCAGATACAGATTACGCTCCAGTACATCATCAATTCACCTCCAGGAAGGATTCTAGATTGTTTTCTGCTATGGAATCTATGAGCGCACAGCCTTGCTTTATCTTTCCCACGCCCAAGAGTTAGGGTGGCTTGTCCTTTCCAGAAGCTGAGCTTCAACTGGGGCACCTGCTACGTTTATATTTGTAAGTGCTTCCTGTTGAGTTTTAGTTTCTGTAAAATGAGCATCATGGCCTACCCAACGGAGTATTTTCTACGAGTAAGTCAGTAAGCGTTACCTAGCATGTTTTCATATGCCCCGTGTATATTGTACACTAAGACTACGTGACGGGCCACGGGGGAAACCTCACCAGCAACCTTGTGTGCCTTTGGCAATGTGATCGTTACTAGTGCGTCTTTGTGGAGATGTCCTCGTGCTTCTGCGCACCAACAACGCACGACCTGAATCGGCGGTAAACGCAGTGGTGTCGTTTTGGAAAGCTGTCCATCATCCTGGTAAAAGGCGGGAATTCCTTTGCCTACTACGAGGGTGGACGGGGCGTGGCTCAGCGGGCGGAGCTTACAGGTGATTCATAAAGGGAGAACCATCTACTCTGTGTCTGCAGGAAAGGAAGATAGAACCCGCGCGTCACAGTCAGATACAGATTACGCTCCAGTACATCATCAATTCACCTCCAGGAAGGATTCTAGATCTTTTTCTGCTATAGGATCTCTGAGCGCACAGCCTTGCTTTATCTTTGCCAAGCCCAATAGTTAGGGTGGCTTGTCCTTTCCAGAAGCTGAGCTTCAACTGGGGCACCTGCTACGTTTATATTTGTAAGTGCTTCCTGTTGAGGTTTAGTTTCTGTAAAATGAGCATCATGGCCTACCCAACCGGAGTATTTTCTACGAGTAAGTCAGTAAGCGTTACCTAGCATGTTTTCAGATGCCCCGTTTATATTGTACACTAAGACTACGTGATGGGCCTCGGGGGAAACGTCTCCAGCAACCTTTTGTGCCTTTGGCAATGTGATTGTTACTAGTGCGTCTTTGTGGAGATGTCCTCGTGCTTCTGCGCACCAACAACGCACGACCTGAATCGGCGGTAAACGCAGTGGTGTCGTTTTGGAAAGCTGTCCATCATCCTGGTAAAAGGCGGGAATTCCTTTGCCTACTACGAGGGTGGACGGGGCGTGGCTCAGCGGGCGGAGCTTACAGGTGATTCATAAAGGGAGAACCATCTACTCTGTGTCTGCAGGAGAGGAAGATAGAACCCGCGCGTCACAGTCAGATACAGATTTCGCTCCAGTACATCATCAATTCACCTCCAGGAAGGATTCTAGATCTTTTTCTGCTATAGGATCTCTGAGCGCACAGCCTTGCTTTATCTTTGCCAAGCCCAATAGTTAGGGTGGCTTGTCCTTTCCAGAAGCTGAGCTTCACCTGGGGCACCTGCTACGTTTATATTTGTAAGTGCTTCCTGTTGAGTTTTAGTTTCTGTACAATGAGCATCGTGGCCTACCCAACGGAGTATTTTCTACGAGTAAGTCAGTAAGCGTTACCTAGCATGTTTTCATATGCCCCGTGTATATTGTACACTAAGACTACGTGACGGGCCACGGGGGAAACCTCACCAGCAACCTTGTGTGCCTTTGGCAATGTGATCGTTACTAGTGCGTCTTTGTGGAGATGTCCTCGTGCTTCTGCGCACCAACAACGCACGACCTGAATCGGCGGTAAACGCAGTGGTGTCGTTTTGGAAAGCTGTCCATCATCCTGGTAAAAGGCGGGAATTCCTTTGCCTACTACGAGGGTGGACGGGGCGTGGCTCAGCGGGCGGAGCTTACAGGTGATTCATAAAGGGAGAACCATCTACTCTGTGTCTGCAGGAGAGGAAGATAGAACCCGCGCGTCACAGTCAGATACAGATTTCGCTCCAGTACATCATCAATTCACCTCCAGGAAGGATTCTAGATCTTTTTCTGCTATAGGATCTCTGAGCGCACAGCCTTGCTTTATCTTTGCCAAGCCCAATAGTTAGGGTGGCTTGTCCTTTCCAGAAGCTGAGCTTCAACTGGGGCACCTGCTACGTTTATATTTGTAAGTGCTTCCTGTTGAGTTTTAGTTTCTGTAAAATGAGCATCATGGCCTACCCAACGGAGTATTTTCTACGAGTAAGTCAGTAAGCGTTACCTAGCATGTTTTCATATGCCCCGTGTATATTGTACACTAAGACTACGTGACGGGCCACGGGGGAAACCTCACCAGCAACCTTGTGTGCCTTTGGCAATGTGATCGTTACTAGTGCGTCTTTAAGGAGATGTCCTCGTGCTTCTGCGCACCAACAACGCACAACCTGAATCGGCGGTAAACGCAGTGGTGTCGTTTTGGAAAGCTGTCCATCATCCTGGTAAAAGGCGGGAATTCCTTTGCCTACTACGAGGGTGGACGGGGCGTGGCTCAGCGGGCGGAGCTTACAGGTGATTCATAAAGGGAGAACCATCTACTCTGTGTCTGCAGGAAAGGAAGATAGAACCCGCGCGTCACAGTCAGATACAGATTACGCTCCAGTACATCATCAATTCACCTCCAGGAAGGATTCTAGATCTTTTTCTGCTATAGGATCTCTGAGCGCACAGCCTTGCTTTATCTTTGCCAAGCCCAATAGTTAGGGTGGCTTGTCCTTTCCAGAAGCTGAGCTTCAACTGGGGCACCTGCTACGTTTATATTTGTAAGTGCTTCCTGTTGAGTTTTAGTTTCTGTAAAATGAGCATCATGGCCTACCCAACGGAGTATTTTCTACGAGTAAGTCAGTAAGCGTTACCTAGCATGTTTTCATATGCCCCGTGTATATTGTACACTAAGACTACGTGACGGGCCACGGGGGAAACCTCACCAGCAACCTTGTGTGCCTTTGGCAATGTGATCGTTACTAGTGCGTCTTTGTGGAGATGTCCTTGTGCTTCTGCGCACCAACAACGCACGACCTGAATCGGCGGTAAACGCAGTGGTGTCGTTTTGGAAAGCTGTCCATCATCCTGGTAAAAGGCGGGAATTCCTTTGCCTACTACGAGGGTGGACGGGGCGTGGCTCAGCGGGCGGAGCTTACAGGTGATTCATAAAGGGAGAACCATCTACTCTGTGTCTGTAGGAAAGGAAGATAGAACCCGCGCGTCACAGTCAGATACAGATTACGCTCCAGTACATCATCAATTCACCTCCAGGAAGGATTCTAGATCTTTTTCTGCTATAGGATCTCTGAGCGCACTGCCTTGCTTTATCTTTGCCAAGCCCAATAGTTAGGGTGGCTTGTCCTTTCCAGAAGCTGAGCTTCAACTGGGGCACCTGCTACGTTTATATTTGTAAGTGCTTCCTGTTGAGGTTTAGTTTCTGTAAAATGAGCATCATGGCCTACCCAACTGAGTATTTTCTACGAGTAAGTCAGTAAGCGTTACCTAGCATGTTTTCATATGCCCCGTGTATATTGTACACTAAGACTACGTGATGGGCCACGGGGGAAACCTCACCAGCAACCTTGTGTGCCTTTGGCAATGTGATCGTTACTAGTGCGTCTTTGTGGAGATGTCCTCGTGCTTCTGCGCACCAACAACGCACGACCTGAATCGGCGGTAAACGCAGTGGTGTCGTTTTGGAAAGCTGTCCATCATCCTGGTAAAAGGCGGGAATTCCTTTGCCTACTACGAGGGTGGACGGGGCGTGGCTCAGCGAGCGGAGCTTACAGGTGATTCATAATGGGAGAACCATCTACTCTGTGTCTGCAGGAAAGGAAGATAGAACCCGCGCGTCACAGTCAGATACAGATTACGCTCCAGTACATCATCAATTCACCTCCAGGAAGGATTCTAGATTGTTTTCTGCTATGGAATCTATGAGCGCACAGCCTTGCTTTATCTTTCCCACGCCCAAGAGTTAGGGTGGCTTGTCCTTTCCAGAAGCTGAGCTTCACCTGGGGCACCTGCTACGTTTATATTTGTAAGTGCTTCCTGTTGAGTTTTAGTTTCTGTAAAATGAGCATCGTGGCCTACCCAACGGAGTATTTTCTACGAGTAAGTCAGTAAGCGTTACCTAGCATGTTTTCATATGCCCCGTGTATATTGTACACTAAGACTACGTGACGGGCCACGGGGGAAACCTCACCAGCAACCTTGTGTGCCTTTGGCAATGTGATCGTTACTAGTGCGTCTTTGTGGAGATGTCCTCGTGCTTCTGCGCACCAACACCGCACAACCTGAATCGGCGGTAAACGCAGTGGTGTCGTTTTGGAAAGCTGTCCATCATCCTGGTAAAAGGCGGGAATTCCCTTGCCTACTACGAGGGTGGACGGGGCGTGGCTCAGCGGGCGGAGCTTACAGGTGATTCATAAAGGAAGAACCTTCTACTCTGTGTCTGCAGGAGAGGAAGATAGAACCCGCGCGTCACAGTCAGATACAGATTACGCTCCAGTACATCATCAATTCACCTCCAGGAAGGATTCTAGATTGTTTTCTGCTATGGAATCTATGAGCGCACAGCCTTGCTTTATCTTTCCCACGCCCAAGAGTTAGGGTGGCTTGTCCTTTCCAGAAGCTGAGCTTCAACTGGGGCACCTGCTACGTTTATATTTGTAAGTGCTTCCTGTTGAGTTTTAGTTTCTGTAAAATGAGCATCATGGCCTACCCAACGGAGTATTTTCTACGAGTAAGTCAGTAAGCGTTACCTAGCATGTTTTCATATGCCCCGTGTATATTGTACACTAAGACTACGTGACGGGCCACAGGGGAAACCTCACCAGCAACCTTGTGTGCCTTTGGCAATGTGATCGTTACTAGTGCGTCTTTGTGGAGATGTCCTCGTGCTTCTGCGCACCAACAACGCACGACCTGAATCGGCGGTAAACGCAGTGGTGTCGTTTTGGAAAGCTGTCCATCATCCTGGTAAAAGGCGGGAATTCCTTTGCCTACTACGAGGGTGGACGGGGCGTGGCTCAGCGGGCGGAGCTTACAGGTGATTCATAAAGGGAGAACCATCTACTCTGTGTCTGCAGGAAAGGAAGATAGAACCCGCGCGTCAGAGTCAGATACAGATTACGCTCCAGTACATCATCAATTCACCTCCAGGAAGGATTCTAGATCTTTTTCTGCTATAGGATCTCTGAGCGCACAGCCTTGCTTTATCTTTGCCAAGCCCAATAGTTAGGGTGGCTTGTCCTTTCCAGAAGCTGAGCTTCAACTGGGGCACCTGCTACGTTTATATTTGTAAGTGCTTCCTGTTGAGTTTTAGTTTCTGTAAAATGAGCATCATGGCCTACCCAACGGAGTATTTTCTACGAGTAAGTCAGTAAGCGTTACCTAGCATGTTTTCATATGCCCCGTGTATATTGTACACTAAGACTACGTGACGGGCCACAGGGGAAACCTCACCAGCAACCTTGTGTGCCTTTGGCAATGTGATCGTTACTAGTGCGTCTTTGTGGAGATGTCCTCGTGCTTCTGCGCACCAACAACGCACGACCTGAATCGGCGGTAAACGCAGTGGTGTCGTTTTGGAAAGCTGTCCATCATCCTGGTAAAAGGCGGGAATTCCTTTGCCTACTACGAGGGTGGACGGGGCGTGGCTCAGCGGGCGGAGCTTACAGGTGATTCATAAAGGGAGAACCATCTACTCTGTGTCTGCAGGAGAGGAAGATAGAACCCGCGCGTCACAGTCAGATACAGATTACGCTCCAGTACATCATCAATTCACCTCCAGGAAGGATTCTAGATCTTTTTCTGCTATAGGATCTCTGAGCGCACAGCCTTGCTTTATCTTTGCCAAGCCCAATAGTTAGGGTGGCTTGTCCTTTCCAGAAGCTGAGCTTCACCTGGGGCACCTGCTACGTTTATATTTGTAAGTGCTTCCTGTTGAGTTTTAGTTTCTGTAAAATGAGCATCGTGGCCTACCCAACGGAGTATTTTCTACGAGTAAGTCAGTAAGCGTTACCTAGCATGTTTTCATATGCCCCGTGTATATTGTACACTAAGACTACGTGACGGGCCACGGGGGAAACCTCACCAGCAACCTTGTGTGCCTTTGGCAATGTGATCGTTACTAGTGCGTCTTTGTGGAGATGTCCTCGTGCTTCTGCGCACCAACAACGCACAACCTGAATCGGCGGTAAACGCAGTGGTGTCGTTTTGGAAAGCTGTCCATCATCCTGGTAAAAGGCGGGAATTCCCTTGCCTACTACGGGGCGTGGCTCAGCGGGCGGAGCTTACAGGTGATTCATAAAGGAAGAACCTTCTACTCTGTGTCTGCAGGAGAGGAAGATAGAACCCGCGCGTCACAGTCAGATACAGATTACGCTCCAATACATCATCAATTCACCTCCAGGAAGGATTCTAGATTGTTTTCTGCTATGGAATCTATGAGCGCACAGCCTTGCTTTATCTTTCCCACGCCCAAGAGTTAGGGTGGCTTGTCCTTTCCAGAAGCTGAGCTTCAACTGGGGCACCTGCTACGTTTATATTTGTAAGTGCTTCCTGTTGAGTTTTAGTTTCTGTAAAATGAGCATCATGGCCTACCCAACGGAGTATTTTCTACGAGTAAGTCAGTAAGCGTTACCTAGCATGTTTTCATATGCCCCGTGTATATTGTACACTAAGACTACGTGACGGGCCACGGGGGAAACCTCACCAGCAACCTTGTGTGCCTTTGGCAATGTGATCGTTACTAGTGCGTCTTTGTGGAGATGTCCTCGTGCTTCTGCGCACCAACAACGCACGACCTGAATCGGCGGTAAACGCAGTGGTGTCGTTTTGGAAAGCTGTCCATCATCCTGGTAAAAGGCGGGAATTCCTTTGCCTACTACGAGGGTGGACGGGGCGTGGCTCAGCGGGCGGAGCTTACAGGTGATTCATAAAGGGAGAACCATCTACTCTGTGTCTGCAGGAAAGGAAGATAGAACCCGCGCGTCACAGTCAGATACAGATTACGCTCCAGTACATCATCAATTCACCTCCAGGAAGGATTCTAGATCTTTTTCTGCTATAGGATCTCTGAGCGCACAGCCTTGCTTTATCTTTGCCAAGCCCAATAGTTAGGGTGGCTTGTCCTTTCCAGAAGCTGAGCTTCAACTGGGGCACCTGCTACGTTTATATTTGTAAGTGCTTCCTGTTGAGTTTTAGTTTCTGTAAAATGAGCATCATGGCCTACCCAACGGAGTATTTTCTACGAGTAAGTCAGTAAGCGTTACCTAGCATGTTTTCATATGCCCCGTGTATATTGTACACTAAGACTACGTGACGGGCCACGGGGGAAACCTCACCAGCAACCTTGTGTGCCTTTGGCAATGTGATCGTTACTAGTGCGTCTTTGTGGAGATGTCCTCGTGCTTCTGCGCACCAACAACGCACGACCTGAATCGGCGGTAAACGCAGTGGTGTCGTTTTGGAAAGCTGTCCATCATCCTGGTAAAAGGCGGGAATTCCTTTGCCTACTACGAGGGTGGACGGGGCGTGGCTCAGCGGGCGGAGCTTACAGGTGATTCATAAAGGGAGAACCATCTACTCTGTGTCTGCAGGAGAGGAAGATAGAACCCGCGCGTCACAGTCAGATACAGATTTCGCTCCAGTACATCATCAATTCACCTCCAGGAAGGATTCTAGATCTTTTTCTGCTATAGGATCTCTGAGCGCACAGCCTTGCTTTATCTTTGCCAAGCCCAATAGTTAGGGTGGCTTGTCCTTTCCAGAAGCTGAGCTTCACCTGGGGCACCTGCTACATTTATATTTGTAAGTGCTTCCTGTTGAGTTTTAGTTTCTGTACAATGAGCATCGTGGCCTACCCAACGGAGTATTTTCTACGAGTAAGTCAGTAAGCGTTACCTAGCATGTTTTCATATGCCCCGTGTATATTGTACACTAAGACTACGTGACGGGCCACGGGGGAAACCTCACCAGCAACCTTGTGTGCCTTTGGCAATGTGATCGTTACTAGTGCGTCTTTGTGGAGATGTCCTCGTGCTTCTGCGCACCAACAACGCACGACCTGAATCGGCGGTAAACGCAGTGGTGTCGTTTTGGAAAGCTGTCCATCATCCTGGTAAAAGGCGGGAATTCCTTTGCCTACTACGAGGGTGGACGGGGCGTGGCTCAGCGGGCGGAGCTTACAGGTGATTCATAAAGGGAGAACCATCTACTCTGTGTCTGCAGGAGAGGAAGATAGAACCCGCGCGTCACAGTCAGATACAGATTTCGCTCCAGTACATCATCAATTCACCTCCAGGAAGGATTCTAGATCTTTTTCTGCTATAGGATCTCTGAGCGCACAGCCTTGCTTTATCTTTGCCAAGCCCAATAGTTAGGGTGGCTTGTCCTTTCCAGAAGCTGAGCTTCACCTGGGGCACCTGCTACGTTTATATTTGTAAGTGCTTCCTGTTGAGTTTTAGTTTCTGTAAAATGAGCATCGTGGCCTACCCAACGGAGTATTTTCTACGAGTAAGTCAGTAAGCGTTACCTAGCATGTTTTCATATGCCCCGTGTATATTGTACACTAAGACTACGTGACGGGCCACGGGGGAAACCTCACCAGCAACCTTGTGTGCCTTTCGCAATGTGATCGTTACTAGTGCGTCTTTGTGGAGATGTCCTCGTGCTTCTGCGCACCAACAACGCACAACCTGAATCGGCGGTAAACGCAGTGGTGTCGTTTTGGAAAGCTGTCCATCATCCTGGTAAAAGGCGGGAATTCCCTTGCCTACTACGGGGCGTGGCTCAGCGGGCGGAGCTTACAGGTGATTCATAAAGGGAGAACCATCTACTCTGTGTCTGCAGGAAAGGAAGATAGGACCCGCGCGTCACAGTCAGATACAGATTACGCTCCAGTACATCATCAATTCACCTCCAGGAAGGATTCTAGATCTTTTTCTGCTATAGGATCTCTGAGCGCACAGCCTTGCTTTATCTTTGCCAAGCCCAATAGTTAGGGTGGCTTGTCCTTTCCAGAAGCTGAGCTTCAACTGGGGCACCTGCTACGTTTATATTTGTAAGTGCTTCCTGTTGAGTTTTAGTTTCTGTAAAATGAGCATCATGGCCTACCCAACGGAGTATTTTCTACGAGTAAGTCAGTAAGCGTTACCTAGCATGTTTTCATATGCCCCGTGTATATTGTACACTAAGACTACGTGACGGGCCACGGGGGAAACCTCACCAGCAACCTTGTGTGCCTTTGGCAATGTGATCGTTACTAGTGCGTCTTTGTGGAGATGTCCTCGTGCTTCTGCGCACCAACAACGCACGACCTGAATCGGCGGTAAACGCAGTGGTGTCGTTTTGGAAAGCTGTCCATCATCCTGGTAAAAGGCGGGAATTCCTTTGCCTACTACGAGGGTGGACGGGGCGTGGCTCAGCGGGCGGAGCTTACAGGTGATTCATAAAGGAAGAACCTTCTACTCTGTGTCTGCAGGAGAGGAAGATAGAACCCGCGCGTCACAGTCAGATACAGATTACGCTCCAGTACATCATCAATTCACCTCCAGGAAGGATTCTAGATTGTTTTCTGCTATGGAATCTATGAGCGCACAGCCTTGCTTTATCTTTCCCACGCCCAAGAGTTAGGGTGGCTTGTCCTTTCCAGAAGCTGAGCTTCAACTGGGGCACCTGCTACGTTTATATTTGTAAGTGCTTCCTGTTGAGTTTTAGTTTCTGTGAAATGAGCATCATGGCCTACCCAACGGAGTATTTTCTACGAGTAAGTCAGTAAGCGTTACCTAGCATGTTTTCATATGCCCCGTGTATATTGTACACTAAGACTACGTGACGGGCCACGGGGGAAACCTCACCAGCAACCTTGTGTGCCTTTGGCAATGTGATCGTTACTAGTGCGTCTTTGTGGAGATGTCCTCGTGCTTCTGCGCACCAACAACGCATGACCTGAATCGGCGGTAAACGCAGTGGTGTCGTTTTGGAAAGCTGTCCATCATCCTGGTAAAAGGCGGGAATTCCTTTGCCTACTACGAGGGTGGACGGGGCGTGGCTCAGCGGGCGGAGCTTACAGGTGATTCATAAAGGGAGAACCATCTACTCTGTGTCTGCAGGAAAGGAAGATAGAACCCGCGCGTCAGAGTCAGATACAGATTACGCTCCAGTACATCATCAATTCACCTCCAGGAAGGATTCTAGATCTTTTTCTGCTATAGGATCTCTGAGCGCACAGCCTTGCTTTATCTTTGCCAAGCCCAATAGTTAGGGTGGCTTGTCCTTTCCAGAAGCTGAGCTTCAACTGGGGCACCTGCTACGTTTATATTTGTAAGTGCTTCCTGTTGAGTTTTAGTTTCTGTAAAATGAGCATCATGGCCTACCCAACGGAGTATTTTCTACGAGTAAGTCAGTAAGCGTTACCTAGCATGTTTTCATATGCCCCGTGTATATTGTACACTAAGACTACGTGACGGGCCACGGGGGAAACCTCACCAGCAACCTTGTGTGCCTTTGGCAATGTGATCGTTACTAGTGCGTCTTTGTGGAGATGTCCTCGTGCTTCTGCGCACCAACAACGCACGACCTGAATCGGCGGTAAACGCAGTGGTGTCGTTTTGGAAAGCTGTCCATCATCCTGGTAAAAGGCGGGAATTCCTTTGCCTACTACGAGGGTGGACGGGGCGTGGCTCAGCGGGCGGAGCTTACAGGTGATTCATAAAGGGAGAACCATCTACTCTGTGTCTGCAGGAGAGGAAGATAGAACCCGCGCGTCACAGTCAGATACAGATTACGCTCCAGTACATCATCAATTCACCTCCAGGAAGGATTCTAGATCTTTTTCTGCTATAGGATCTCTGAGCGCACAGCCTTGCTTTATCTTTGCCAAGCCCAATAGTTAGGGTGGCTTGTCCTTTCCAGAAGCTGAGCTTCACCTGGGGCACCTGCTACGTTTATATTTGTAAGTGCTTCCTGTTGAGTTTTAGTTTCTGTAAAATGAGCATCGTGGCCTACCCAACGGAGTATTTTCTACGAGTAAGTCAGTAAGCGTTACCTAGCATGTTTTCATATGCCCCGTGTATATTGTACACTATGACTACGTGACGGGCCACGGGGGAAACCTCACCAGCAACCTTGTGTGCCTTTGGCAATGTGATCGTTACTAGTGCGTCTTTGTGGAGATGTCCTCGTGCTTCTGCGCACCAACAACGCACAACCTGAATCGGCGGTAAACGCAGTGGTGTCGTTTTGGAAAGCTGTCCATCATCCTGGTAAAAGGCGGGAATTCCCTTGCCTACTACGGGGCGTGGCTCAGCGGGCGGAGCTTACAGGTGATTCATAAAGGAAGAACCTTCTACTCTGTGTCTGCAGGAGAGGAAGATAGAACCCGCGCGTCACAGTCAGATACAGATTACGCTCCAGTACATCATCAATTCACCTCCAGGAAGGATTCTAGATTGTTTTCTGCTATGGAATCTATGAGCGCACAGCCTTGCTTTATCTTTCCCACGCCCAAGAGTTAGGGTGGCTTGTCCTTTCCAGAAGCTGAGCTTCAACTGGGGCACCTGCTACGTTTATATTTGTAAGTGCTTCCTGTTGAGTTTTAGTTTCTGTAAAATGAGCATCATGGCCTACCCAACGGAGTATTTTCTACGAGTAAGTCAGTAAGCGTTACCTAGCATGTTTTCATATGCCCCGTGTATATTGTACACTAAGACTACGTGACGGGCCACGGGGGAAACCTCACCAGCAACCTTGTGTGCCTTTGGCAATGTGATCGTTACTAGTGCGTCTTTGTGGAGATGTCCTCGTGCTTCTGCGCACCAACAACGCACGACCTGAATCGGCGGTAAACGCAGTGGTGTCGTTTTGGAAAGCTGTCCATCATCCTGGTAAAAGGCGGGAATTCCTTTGCCTACTACGAGGGTGGACGGGGCGTGGCTCAGCGGGCGGAGCTTACAGGTGATTCATAAAGGGAGAACCATCTACTCTGTGTCTGCAGGAAAGGAAGATAGAACCCGCGCGTCACAGTCAGATACAGATTACGCTCCAGTACATCATCAATTCACCTCCAGGAAGGATTCTAGATCTTTTTCTGCTATAGGATCTCTGAGCGCACAGCCTTGCTTTATCTTTGCCAAGCCCAATAGTTAGGGTGGCTTGTCCTTTCCAGAAGCTGAGCTTCAACTGGGGCACCTGCTACGTTTATATTTGTAAGTGCTTCCTGTTGAGTTTTAGTTTCTGTAAAATGAGCATCATGGCCTACCCAACGGAGTATTTTCTACGAGTAAGTCAGTAAGCGTTACCTAGCATGTTTTCATATGCCCCGTGTATATTGTACACTAAGACTACGTGACGGGCCACGGGGGAAACCTCACCAGCAACCTTGTGTGCCTTTGGCAATGTGATCGTTACTAGTGCGTCTTTGTGGAGATGTCCTCGTGCTTCTGCGCACCAACAACGCACGACCTGAATCGGCGGTAAACGCAGTGGTGTCGTTTTGGAAAGCTGTCCATCATCCTGGTAAAAGGCGGGAATTCCTTTGCCTACTACGAGGGTGGACGGGGCGTGGCTCAGCGGGCGGAGCTTACAGGTGATTCATAAAGGGAGAACCATCTACTCTGTGTCTGCAGGAGAGGAAGATAGAACCCGCGCGTCACAGTCAGATACAGATTTCGCTCCAGTACATCATCAATTCACCTCCAGGAAGGATTCTAGATCTTTTTCTGCTATAGGATCTCTGAGCGCACAGCCTTGCTTTATCTTTGCCAAGCCCAATAGTTAGGGTGGCTTGTCCTTTCCAGAAGCTGAGCTTCACCTGGGGCACCTGCTACGTTTATATTTGTAAGTGCTTCCTGTTGAGTTTTAGTTTCTGTACAATGAGCATCGTGGCCTACCCAACGGAGTATTTTCTACGAGTAAGTCAGTAAGCGTTACCTAGCATGTTTTCATATGCCCCGTGTATATTGTACACTAAGACTACGTGACGGGCCACGGGGGAAACCTCACCAGCAACCTTGTGTGCCTTTGGCAATGTGATCGTTACTAGTGCGTCTTTGTGGAGATGTCCTCGTGCTTCTGCGCACCAACAACGCACGACCTGAATCGGCGGTAAACGCAGTGGTGTCGTTTTGGAAAGCTGTCCATCATCCTGGTAAAAGGCGGGAATTCCTTTGCCTACTACGAGGGTGGACGGGGCGTGGCTCAGCGGGCGGAGCTTACAGGTGATTCATAAAGGGAGAACCATCTACTCTGTGTCTGCAGGAGAGGAAGATAGAACCCGCGCGTCACAGTCAGATACAGATTTCGCTCCAGTACATCATCAATTCACCTCCAGGAAGGATTCTAGATCTTTTTCTGCTATAGGATCTCTGAGCGCACAGCCTTGCTTTATCTTTGCCAAGCCCAATAGTTAGGGTGGCTTGTCCTTTCCAGAAGCTGAGCTTCACCTGGGGCACCTGCTACGTTTATATTTGTAAGTGCTTCCTGTTGAGTTTTAGTTTCTGTAAAATGAGCATCGTGGCCTACCCAACGGAGTATTTTCTACGAGTAAGTCAGTAAGCGTTACCTAGCATGTTTTCATATGCCCCGTGTATATTGTACACTAAGACTACGTGACGGGCCACGGGGGAAACCTCACCAGCAACCTTGTGTGCCTTTCGCAATGTGATCGTTACTAGTGCATCTTTGTGGAGATGTCCTCGTGCTTCTGCGCACCAACAACGCACAACCTGAATCGGCGGTAAACGCAGTGGTGTCGTTTTGGAAAGCTGTCCATCATCCTGGTAAAAGGCGGGAATTCCCTTGCCTACTACGGGGCGTGGCTCAGCGGGCGGAGCTTACAGGTGATTCATAAAGGGAGAACCATCTACTCTGTGTCTGCAGGAAAGGAAGATAGGACCCGCGCGTCACAGTCAGATACAGATTACGCTCCAGTACATCATCAATTCACCTCCAGGAAGGATTCTAGATCTTTTTCTGCTATAGGATCTCTGAGCGCACAGCCTTGCTTTATCTTTGCCAAGCCCAATAGTTAGGGTGGCTTGTCCTTTCCAGAAGCTGAGCTTCAACTGGGGCACCTGCTACGTTTATATTTGTAAGTGCTTCCTGTTGAGTTTTAGTTTCTGTAAAATGAGCATCATGGCCTACCCAACGGAGTATTTTCTACGAGTAAGTCAGTAAGCGTTACCTAGCATGTTTTCATATGCCCCGTGTATATTGTACACTAAGACTACGTGACGGGCCACGGGGGAAACCTCACCAGCAACCTTGTGTGCCTTTGGCAATGTGATCGTTACTAGTGCGTCTTTGTGGAGATGTCCTCGTGCTTCTGCGCACCAACAACGCACGACCTGAATCGGCGGTAAACGCAGTGGTGTCGTTTTGGAAAGCTGTCCATCATCCTGGTAAAAGGCGGGAATTCCTTTGCCTACTACGAGGGTGGACGGGGCGTGGCTCAGCGGGCGGAGCTTACAGGTGATTCATAAAGGGAGAACCATCTACTCTGTGTCTGTAGGAAAGGAAGATAGAACCCGCGCGTCACAGTCAGATACAGATTACGCTCCAGTACATCATCAATTCACCTCCAGGAAGGATTCTAGATCTTTTTCTGCTATAGGATCTCTGAGCGCACTGCCTTGCTTTATCTTTGCCAAGCCCAATAGTTAGGGTGGCTTGTCCTTTCCAGAAGCTGAGCTTCAACTGGGGCACCTGCTACGTTTATATTTGTAAGTGCTTCCTGTTGAGGTTTAGTTTCTGTAAAATGAGCATCATGGCCTACCCAACTGAGTATTTTCTACGAGTAAGTCAGTAAGCGTTACCTAGCATGTTTTCATATGCCCCGTGTATATTGTACACTAAGACTACGTGACGGGCCACGGGGGAAACCTCACCAGCAACCTTGTGTGCCTTTGGCAATGTGATCGTTACTAGTGCGTCTTTGTGGAGATGTCCTCGTGCTTCTGCGCACCAACAACGCACGACCTGAATCGGCGGTAAACGCAGTGGTGTCGTTTTGGAAAGCTGTCCATCATCCTGGTAAAAGGCGGGAATTCCTTTGCCTACTACGAGGGTGGACGGGGCGTGGCTCAGCGAGCGGAGCTTACAGGTGATTCATAATGGGAGAACCATCTACTCTGTGTCTGCAGGAAAGGAAGATAGAACCCGCGCGTCACAGTCAGATACAGATTACGCTCCAGTACATCATCAATTCACCTCCAGGAAGGATTCTAGATTGTTTTCTGCTATGGAATCTATGAGCGCACAGCCTTGCTTTATCTTTCCCACGCCCAAGAGTTAGGGTGGCTTGTCCTTTCCAGAATCTGAGCTTCACCTGGGGCACCTGCTACGTTTATATTTGTAAGTGCTTCCTGTTGAGTTTTAGTTTCTGTAAAATGAGCATCGTGGCCTACCCAACGGAGTATTTTCTACGAGTAAGTCAGTAAGCGTTACCTAGCATGTTTTCATATGCCCCGTGTATATTGTACACTAAGACTACGTGACGGGCCACGGGGGAAACCTCACCAGCAACCTTGTGTGCCTTTGGCAATGTGATCGTTACTAGTGCGTCTTTGTGGAGATGTCCTCGTGCTTCTGCGCACCAACACCGCACAACCTGAATCGGCGGTAAACGCAGTGGTGTCGTTTTGGAAAGCTGTCCATCATCCTGGTAAAAGGCGGGAATTCCCTTGCCTACTACGAGGGTGGACGGGGCGTGGCTCAGCGGGCGGAGCTTACAGGTGATTCATAAAGGAAGAACCTTCTACTCTGTGTCTGCAGGAGAGGAAGATAGAACCCGCGCGTCACAGTCAGATACAGATTACGCTCCAGTACATCATCAATTCACCTCCAGGAAGGATTCTAGATTGTTTTCTGCTATGGAATCTATGAGCGCACAGCCTTGCTTTATCTTTCCCACGCCCAAGAGTTAGGGTGGCTTGTCCTTTCCAGAAGCTGAGCTTCAACTGGGGCACCTGCTACGTTTATATTTGTAAGTGCTTCCTGTTGAGTTTTAGTTTCTGTAAAATGAGCATCATGGCCTACCCAACGGAGTATTTTCTACGAGTAAGTCAGTAAGCGTTACCTAGCATGTTTTCATATGCCCCGTGTATATTGTACACTAAGACTACGTGACGGGCCACGGGGGAAACCTCACCAGCAACCTTGTGTGCCTTTGGCAATGTGATCGTTACTAGTGCGTCTTTGTGGAGATGTCCTCGTGCTTCTGCGCACCAACAACGCACGACCTGAATCGGCGGTAAACGCAGTGGTGTCGTTTTGGAAAGCTGTCCATCATCCTGGTAAAAGGCGGGAATTCCTTTGCCTACTACGAGGGTGGACGGGGCGTGGCTCAGCGGGCGGAGCTTACAGGTGATTCATAAAGGGAGAACCATCTACTCTGTGTCTGCAGGAAAGGAAGATAGAACCCGCGCGTCACAGTCAGATACAGATTACGCTCCAGTACATCATCAATTCACCTCCAGGAAGGATTCTAGATCTTTTTCTGCTATAGGATCTCTGAGCGCACAGCCTTGCTTTATCTTTGCCAAGCCCAATAGTTAGGGTGGCTTGTCCTTTCCAGAAGCTGAGCTTCACCTGGGGCACCTGCTACGTTTATATTTGTAAGTGCTTCCTGTTGAGTTTTAGTTTCTGTAAAATGAGCATCGTGGCCTACCCAACGGAGTATTTTCTACGAGTAAGTCAGTAAGCGTTACCTAGCATGTTTTCATATGCCCCGTGTATATTGTACACTAAGACTACGTGACGGGCCACGGGGGAAACCTCACCAGCAACCTTGTGTGCCTTTGGCAATGTGATCGTTACTAGTGCGTCTTTGTGGAGATGTCCTCGTGCTTCTGCGCACCAACAACGCACAACCTGAATCGGCGGTAAACGCAGTGGTGTCGTTTTGGAAAGCTGTCCATCATCCTGGTAAAAGGCGGGAATTCCCTTGCCTACTACGGGGCGTGGCTCAGCGGGCGGAGCTTACAGGTGATTCATAAAGGAAGAACCTTCTACTCTGTGTCTGCAGGAGAGGAAGATAGAACCCGCGCGTCACAGTCAGATACAGATTACGCTCCAGTACATCATCAATTCACCTCCAGGAAGGATTCTAGATTGTTTTCTGCTATGGAATCTATGAGCGCACAGCCTTGCTTTATCTTTCCCACGCCCAAGAGTTAGGGTGGCTTGTCCTTTCCAGAAGCTGAGCTTCAACTGGGGCACCTGCTACGTTTATATTTGTAAGTGCTTCCTGTTGAGTTTTAGTTTCTGTAAAATGAGCATCATGGCCTACCCAACGGAGTATTTTCTACGAGTAAGTCAGTAAGCGTTACCTAGCATGTTTTCATATGCCCCGTGTATATTGTACACTAAGACTACGTGACGGGCCACGGGGGAAACCTCACCAGCAACCTTGTGTGCCTTTGGCAATGTGATCGTTACTAGTGCGTCTTTGTGGAGATGTCCTCGTGCTTCTGCGCACCAACAACGCACGACCTGAATCGGCGGTAAACGCAGTGGTGTCGTTTTGGAAAGCTGTCCATCATCCTGGTAAAAGGCGGGAATTCCTTTGCCTACTACGAGGGTGGACGGGGCGTGGCTCAGCGGGCGGAGCTTACAGGTGATTCATAAAGGGAGAACCATCTACTCTGTGTCTGCAGGAAAGGAAGATAGAACCCGCGCGTCACAGTCAGATACAGATTACGCTCCAGTACATCATCAATTCACCTCCAGGAAGGATTCTAGATCTTTTTCTGCTATAGGATCTCTGAGCGCACAGCCTTGCTTTATCTTTGCCAAGCCCAATAGTTAGGGTGGCTTGTCCTTTCCAGAAGCTGAGCTTCAACTGGGGCACCTGCTACGTTTATATTTGTAAGTGCTTCCTGTTGAGTTTTAGTTTCTGTAAAATGAGCATCATGGCCTACCCAACGGAGTATTTTCTACGAGTAAGTCAGTAAGCGTTACCTAGCATGTTTTCATATGCCCCGTGTATATTGTACACTAAGACTACGTGACGGGCCACGGGGGAAACCTCACCAGCAACCTTGTGTGCCTTTGGCAATGTGATCGTTACTAGTGCGTCTTTGTGGAGATGTCCTCGTGCTTCTGCGCACCAACAACGCACGACCTGAATCGGCGGTAAACGCAGTGGTGTCGTTTTGGAAAGCTGTCCATCATCCTGGTAAAAGGCGGGAATTCCTTTGCCTACTACGAGGGTGGACGGGGCGTGGCTCAGCGGGCGGAGCTTACAGGTGATTCATAAAGGGAGAACCATCTACTCTGTGTCTGCAGGAGAGGAAGATAGAACCCGCGCGTCACAGTCAGATACAGATTTCGCTCCAGTACATCATCAATTCACCTCCAGGAAGGATTCTAGATCTTTTTCTGCTATAGGATCTCTGAGCGCACAGCCTTGCTTTATCTTTGCCAAGCCCAATAGTTAGGGTGGCTTGTCCTTTCCAGAAGCTGAGCTTCACCTGGGGCACCTGCTACGTTTATATTTGTAAGTGCTTCCTGTTGAGTTTTAGTTTCTGTAAAATGAGCATCGTGGCCTACCCAACGGAGTATTTTCTACGAGTAAGTCAGTAAGCGTTACCTAGCATGTTTTCATATGCCCCGTGTATATTGTACACTAAGACTACGTGACGGGCCACGGGGGAAACCTCACCAGCAACCTTGTGTGCCTTTGGCAATGTGATCGTTACTAGTGCGTCTTTGTGGAGATGTCCTCGTGCTTCTGCGCACCAACAACGCACAACCTGAATCGGCGGTAAACGCAGTGGTGTCGTTTTGGAAAGCTGTCCATCATCCTGGTAAAAGGCGGGAATTCCCTTGCCTACTACGGGGCGTGGCTCAGCGGGCGGAGCTTACAGGTGATTCATAAAGGGAGAACCATCTACTCTGTGTCTGCAGGAAAGGAAGATAGGACCCGCGCGTCACAGTCAGATACAGATTACGCTCCAGTACATCATCAATTCACCTCCAGGAAGGATTCTAGATCTTTTTCTGCTATAGGATCTCTGAGCGCACAGCCTTGCTTTATCTTTGCCAAGCCCAATAGTTAGGGTGGCTTGTCCTTTCCAGAAGCTGAGCTTCAACTGGGGCACCTGCTACGTTTATATTTGTAAGTGCTTCCTGTTGAGTTTTAGTTTCTGTAAAATGAGCATCATGGCCTACCCAACGGAGTATTTTCTACGAGTAAGTCAGTAAGCGTTACCTAGCATGTTTTCATATGCCCCGTGTATATTGTACACTAAGACTACGTGACGGGCCACGGGGGAAACCTCACCAGCAACCTTGTGTGCCTTTGGCAATGTGATCGTTACTAGTGCGTCTTTGTGGAGATGTCCTCGTGCTTCTGCGCACCAACAACGCACGACCTGAATCGGCGGTAAACGCAGTGGTGTCGTTTTGGAAAGCTGTCCATCATCCTGGTAAAAGGCGGGAATTCCTTTGCCTACTACGAGGGTGGACGGGGCGTGGCTCAGCGGGCGGAGCTTACAGGTGATTCATAAAGGGAGAACCATCTACTCTGTGTCTGCAGGAGAGGAAGATAGAACCCGCGCGTCACAGTCAGATACAGATTTCGCTCCAGTACATCATCAATTCACCTCCAGGAAGGATTCTAGATCTTTTTCTGCTATAGGATCTCTGAGCGCACAGCCTTGCTTTATCTTTGCCAAGCCCAATAGTTAGGGTGGCTTGTCCTTTCCAGAAGCTGAGCTTCACCTGGGGCACCTGCTACGTTTATATTTGTAAGTGCTTCCTGTTGAGTTTTAGTTTCTGTACAATGAGCATCGTGGCCTACCCAACGGAGTATTTTCTACGAGTAAGTCAGTAAGCGTTACCTAGCATGTTTTCATATGCCCCGTGTATATTGTACACTAAGACTACGTGACGGGCCACGGGGGAAACCTCACCAGCAACCTTGTGTGCCTTTGGCAATGTGATCGTTACTAGTGCGTCTTTGTGGAGATGTCCTCGTGCTTCTGCGCACCAACAACGCACGACCTGAATCGGCGGTAAACGCAGTGGTGTCGTTTTGGAAAGCTGTCCATCATCCTGGTAAAAGGCGGGAATTCCTTTGCCTACTACGAGGGTGGACGGGGCGTGGCTCAGCGGGCGGAGCTTACAGGTGATTCATAAAGGGAGAACCATCTACTCTGTGTCTGTAGGAAAGGAAGATAGAACCCGCGCGTCACAGTCAGATACAGATTACGCTCCAGTACATCATCAATTCACCTCCAGGAAGGATTCTAGATCTTTTTCTGCTATAGGATCTCTGAGCGCACTGCCTTGCTTTATCTTTGCCAAGCCCAATAGTTAGGGTGGCTTGTCCTTTCCAGAAGCTGAGCTTCAACTGGGGCACCTGCTACGTTTATATTTGTAAGTGCTTCCTGTTGAGGTTTAGTTTCTGTAAAATGAGCATCATGGCCTACCCAACGGAGTATTTTCTACGAGTAAGTCAGTAAGCGTTACCTAGCATGTTTTCATATGCCCCGTGTATATTGTACACTAAGACTACGTGACGGGCCACGGGGGAAACCTCACCAGCAACCTTGTGTGCCTTTGGCAATGTGATCGTTACTAGTGCGTCTTTGTGGAGATGTCCTCGTGCTTCTGCGCACCAACACCGCACGACCTGAATCGGCGGTAAACGCAGTGGTGTCGTTTTGGAAAGCTGTCCATCATCCTGGTAAAAGGCGGGAATTCCTTTGCCTACTACGAGGGTGGACGGGGCGTGGCTCAGCGGGCGGAGCTTACAGGTGATTCATAAAGGGAGAACCATCTACTCTGTGTCTGCAGGAGAGGAAGATAGAACCCGCGCGTCACAGTCAGATACAGATTACGCTCCAGTACATCATCAATTCACCTCCAGGAAGGATTCTAGATCTTTTTCTGCTATAGGATCTCTGAGCGCACAGCCTTGCTTTATCTTTGCCAAGCCCAATAGTTAGGGTGGCTTGTCCTTTCCAGAAGCTGAGCTTCACCTGGGGCACCTGCTACGTTTATATTTGTAAGTGCTTCCTGTTGAGTTTTAGTTTCTGTAAAATGAGCATCGTGGCCTACCCAACGGAGTATTTTCTACGAGTAAGTCAGTAAGCGTTACCTAGCATGTTTTCATATGCCCCGTGTATATTGTACACTAAGACTACGTGACGGGCCACGGGGGAAACCTCACCAGCAACCTTGTGTGCCTTTGGCAATGTGATCGTTACTAGTGCGTCTTTGTGGAGATGTCCTCGTGCTTCTGCGCACCAACAACGCACGACCTGAATCGGCGGTAAACGCAGTGGTGTCGTTTTGGAAAGCTGTCCATCATCCTGGTAAAAGGCGGGAATTCCTTTGCCTACTACGAGGGTGGACGGGGCGTGGCTCAGCGGGCGGAGCTTACAGGTGATTCATAAAGGGAGAACCATCTACTCTGTGTCTGTAGGAAAGGAAGATAGAACCCGCGCGTCACAGTCAGATACAGATTACGCTCCAGTACATCATCAATTCACCTCCAGGAAGGATTCTAGATCTTTTTCTGCTATAGGATCTCTGAGCGCACTGCCTTGCTTTATCTTTGCCAAGCCCAATAGTTAGGGTGGCTTGTCCTTTCCAGAAGCTGAGCTTCAACTGGGGCACCTGCTACGTTTATATTTGTAAGTGCTTCCTGTTGAGGTTTAGTTTCTGTAAAATGAGCATCATGGCCTACCCAACTGAGTATTTTCTACGAGTAAGTCAGTAAGCGTTACCTAGCATGTTTTCATATGCCCCGTGTATATTGTACACTAAGACTACGTGATGGGCCACGGGGGAAACCTCACCAGCAACCTTGTGTGCCTTTGGCAATGTGATCGTTACTAGTGCGTCTTTGTGGAGATGTCCTCGTGCTTCTGCGCACCAACAACGCACGACCTGAATCGGCGGTAAACGCAGTGGTGTCGTTTTGGAAAGCTGTCCATCATCCTGGTAAAAGGCGGGAATTCCTTTGCCTACTACGAGGGTGGACGGGGCGTGGCTCAGCGAGCGGAGCTTACAGGTGATTCATAATGGGAGAACCATCTACTCTGTGTCTGCAGGAAAGGAAGATAGAACCCGCGCGTCACAGTCAGATACAGATTACGCTCCAGTACATCATCAATTCACCTCCAGGAAGGATTCTAGATTGTTTTCTGCTATGGAATCTATGAGCGCACAGCCTTGCTTTATCTTTCCCACGCCCAAGAGTTAGGGTGGCTTGTCCTTTCCAGAATCTGAGCTTCACCTGGGGCACCTGCTACGTTTATATTTGTAAGTGCTTCCTGTTGAGTTTTAGTTTCTGTAAAATGAGCATCGTGGCCTACCCAACGGAGTATTTTCTACGAGTAAGTCAGTAAGCGTTACCTAGCATGTTTTCATATGCCCCGTGTATATTGTACACTAAGACTACGTGACGGGCCACGGGGGAAACCTCACCAGCAACCTTGTGTGCCTTTGGCAATGTGATCGTTACTAGTGCGTCTTTGTGGAGATGTCCTCGTGCTTCTGCGCACCAACACCGCACAACCTGAATCGGCGGTAAACGCAGTGGTGTCGTTTTGGAAAGCTGTCCATCATCCTGGTAAAAGGCGGGAATTCCCTTGCCTACTACGAGGGTGGACGGGGCGTGGCTCAGCGGGCGGAGCTTACAGGTGATTCATAAAGGAAGAACCTTCTACTCTGTGTCTGCAGGAGAGGAAGATAGAACCCGCGCGTCACAGTCAGATACAGATTACGCTCCAGTACATCATCAATTCACCTCCAGGAAGGATTCTAGATTGTTTTCTGCTATGGAATCTATGAGCGCACAGCCTTGCTTTATCTTTGCCAAGCCCAATAGTTAGGGTGGCTTGTCCTTTCCAGAAGCTGAGCTTCACCTGGGGCACCTGCTACGTTTATATTTGTAAGTGCTTCCTGTTGAGTTTTAGTTTCTGTAAAATGAGCATCGTGGCCTACCCAACGGAGTATTTTCTACGAGTAAGTCAGTAAGCGTTACCTAGCATGTTTTCATATGCCCCGTGTATATTGTACACTAAGACTACGTGACGGGCCACGGGGGAAACCTCACCAGCAACCTTGTGTGCCTTTGGCAATGTGATCGTTACTAGTGCGTCTTTGTGGAGATGTCCTCGTGCTTCTGCGCACCAACAACGCACGACCTGAATCGGCGGTAAACGCAGTGGTGTCGTTTTGGAAAGCTGTCCATCATCCTGGTAAAAGGCGGGAATTCCTTTGCCTACTACGAGGGTGGACGGGGCGTGGCTCAGCGGGCGGAGCTTACAGGTGATTCATAAAGGGAGAACCATCTACTCTGTGTCTGTAGGAAAGGAAGATAGAACCCGCGCGTCACAGTCAGATACAGATTACGCTCCAGTACATCATCAATTCACCTCCAGGAAGGATTCTAGATCTTTTTCTGCTATAGGATCTCTGAGCGCACTGCCTTGCTTTATCTTTGCCAAGCCCAATAGTTAGGGTGGCTTGTCCTTTCCAGAAGCTGAGCTTCAACTGGGGCACCTGCTACGTTTATATTTGTAAGTGCTTCCTGTTGAGGTTTAGTTTCTGTAAAATGAGCATCATGGCCTACCCAACTGAGTATTTTCTACGAGTAAGTCAGTAAGCGTTACCTAGCATGTTTTCATATGCCCCGTGTATATTGTACACTAAGACTACGTGATGGGCCACGGGGGAAACCTCACCAGCAACCTTGTGTGCCTTTGGCAATGTGATCGTTACTAGTGCGTCTTTGTGGAGATGTCCTCGTGCTTCTGCGCACCAACAACGCACAACCTGAATCGGCGGTAAACGCAGTGGTGTCGTTTTGGAAAGCTGTCCATCATCCTGGTAAAAGGCGGGAATTCCCTTGCCTACTACGGGGCGTGGCTCAGCGGGCGGAGCTTACAGGTGATTCATAAAGGGAGAACCATCTACTCTGTGTCTGCAGGAAAGGAAGATAGGACCCGCGCGTCACAGTCAGATACAGATTACGCTCCAGTACATCATCAATTCACCTCCAGGAAGGATTCTAGATCTTTTTCTGCTATAGGATCTCTGAGCGCACAGCCTTGCTTTATCTTTGCCAAGCCCAATAGTTAGGGTGGCTTGTCCTTTCCAGAAGCTGAGCTTCAACTGGGGCACCTGCTACGTTTATATTTGTAAGTGCTTCCTGTTGAGTTTTAGTTTCTGTAAAATGAGCATCATGGCCTACCCAACGGAGTATTTTCTACGAGTAAGTCAGTAAGCGTTACCTAGCATGTTTTCATATGCCCCGTGTATATTGTACACTAAGACTACGTGACGGGCCACGGGGGAAACCTCACCAGCAACCTTGTGTGCCTTTGGCAATGTGATCGTTACTAGTGCGTCTTTGTGGAGATGTCCTCGTGCTTCTGCGCACCAACAACGCACGACCTGAATCGGCGGTAAACGCAGTGGTGTCGTTTTGGAAAGCTGTCCATCATCCTGGTAAAAGGCGGGAATTCCTTTGCCTACTACGAGGGTGGACGGGGCGTGGCTCAGCGGGCGGAGCTTACAGGTGATTCATAAAGGGAGAACCATCTACTCTGTGTCTGCAGGAGAGGAAGATAGAACCCGCGCGTCACAGTCAGATACAGATTTCGCTCCAGTACATCATCAATTCACCTCCAGGAAGGATTCTAGATCTTTTTCTGCTATAGGATCTCTGAGCGCACAGCCTTGCTTTATCTTTGCCAAGCCCAATAGTTAGGG
Source organism: Pleurodeles waltl (assembly GCF_031143425.1). NCBI lineage: Eukaryota > Metazoa > Chordata > Amphibia > Caudata > Salamandridae > Pleurodeles > Pleurodeles waltl. The sequence goes on from NW_027150020.1 coordinate 109,863, forward strand.
TGGCTTGTCCTTTCCAGAAGCTGAGCTTCACCTGGGGCACCTGCTACGTTTATATTTGTAAGTGCTTCCTGTTGAGTTTTAGTTTCTGTAAAATGAGCATCGTGGCCTACCCAACGGAGTATTTTCTACGAGTAAGTCAGTAAGCGTTACCTAGCATGTTTTCATATGCCCCGTGTATATTGTACACTAAGACTACGTGACGGGCCACGGGGGAAACCTCACCAGCAACCTTGTGTGCCTTTGGCAATGTGATCGTTACTAGTGCGTCTTTGTGGAGATGTCCTCGTGCTTCTGCGCACCAACAACGCACAACCTGAATCGGCGGTAAACGCAGTGGTGTCGTTTTGGAAAGCTGTCCATCATCCTGGTAAAAGGCGGGAATTCCCTTGCCTACTACGGGGCGTGGCTCAGCGGGCGGAGCTTACAGGTGATTCATAAAGGGAGAACCATCTACTCTGTGTCTGCAGGAAAGGAAGATAGGACCCGCGCGTCACAGTCAGATACAGATTACGCTCCAGTACATCATCAATTCACCTCCAGGAAGGATTCTAGATCTTTTTCTGCTATAGGATCTCTGAGCGCACAGCCTTGCTTTATCTTTGCCAAGCCCAATAGTTAGGGTGGCTTGTCCTTTCCAGAAGCTGAGCTTCAACTGGGGCACCTGCTACGTTTATATTTGTAAGTGCTTCCTGTTGAGTTTTAGTTTCTGTAAAATGAGCATCATGGCCTACCCAACGGAGTATTTTCTACGAGTAAGTCAGTAAGCGTTACCTAGCATGTTTTCATATGCCCCGTGTATATTGTACACTAAGACTACGTGACGGGCCACGGGGGAAACCTCACCAGCAACCTTGTGTGCCTTTGGCAATGTGATCGTTACTAGTGCGTCTTTGTGGAGATGTCCTCGTGCTTCTGCGCACCAACAACGCACGACCTGAATCGGCGGTAAACGCAGTGGTGTCGTTTTGGAAAGCTGTCCATCATCCTGGTAAAAGGCGGGAATTCCTTTGCCTACTACGAGGGTGGACGGGGCGTGGCTCAGCGGGCGGAGCTTACAGGTGATTCATAAAGGGAGAACCATCTACTCTGTGTCTGCAGGAGAGGAAGATAGAACCCGCGCGTCACAGTCAGATACAGATTTCGCTCCAGTACATCATCAATTCACCTCCAGGAAGGATTCTAGATCTTTTTCTGCTATAGGATCTCTGAGCGCACAGCCTTGCTTTATCTTTGCCAAGCCCAATAGTTAGGGTGGCTTGTCCTTTCCAGAAGCTGAGCTTCACCTGGGGCACCTGCTACGTTTATATTTGTAAGTGCTTCCTGTTGAGTTTTAGTTTCTGTACAATGAGCATCGTGGCCTACCCAACGGAGTATTTTCTACGAGTAAGTCAGTAAGCGTTACCTAGCATGTTTTCATATGCCCCGTGTATATTGTACACTAAGACTACGTGACGGGCCACGGGGGAAACCTCACCAGCAACCTTGTGTGCCTTTGGCAATGTGATCGTTACTAGTGCGTCTTTGTGGAGATGTCCTCGTGCTTCTGCGCACCAACAACGCACGACCTGAATCGGCGGTAAACGCAGTGGTGTCGTTTTGGAAAGCTGTCCATCATCCTGGTAAAAGGCGGGAATTCCTTTGCCTACTACGAGGGTGGACGGGGCGTGGCTCAGCGGGCGGAGCTTACAGGTGATTCATAAAGGGAGAACCATCTACTCTGTGTCTGTAGGAAAGGAAGATAGAACCCGCGCGTCACAGTCAGATACAGATTACGCTCCAGTACATCATCAATTCACCTCCAGGAAGGATTCTAGATCTTTTTCTGCTATAGGATCTCTGAGCGCACTGCCTTGCTTTATCTTTGCCAAGCCCAATAGTTAGGGTGGCTTGTCCTTTCCAGAAGCTGAGCTTCAACTGGGGCACCTGCTACGTTTATATTTGTAAGTGCTTCCTGTTGAGGTTTAGTTTCTGTAAAATGAGCATCATGGCCTACCCAACGGAGTATTTTCTACGAGTAAGTCAGTAAGCGTTACCTAGCATGTTTTCATATGCCCCGTGTATATTGTACACTAAGACTACGTGACGGGCCACGGGGGAAACCTCACCAGCAACCTTGTGTGCCTTTGGCAATGTGATCGTTACTAGTGCGTCTTTGTGGAGATGTCCTCGTGCTTCTGCGCACCAACACCGCACGACCTGAATCGGCGGTAAACGCAGTGGTGTCGTTTTGGAAAGCTGTCCATCATCCTGGTAAAAGGCGGGAATTCCTTTGCCTACTACGAGGGTGGACGGGGCGTGGCTCAGCGGGCGGAGCTTACAGGTGATTCATAAAGGGAGAACCATCTACTCTGTGTCTGCAGGAGAGGAAGATAGAACCCGCGCGTCACAGTCAGATACAGATTACGCTCCAGTACATCATCAATTCACCTCCAGGAAGGATTCTAGATCTTTTTCTGCTATAGGATCTCTGAGCGCACAGCCTTGCTTTATCTTTGCCAAGCCCAATAGTTAGGGTGGCTTGTCCTTTCCAGAAGCTGAGCTTCACCTGGGGCACCTGCTACGTTTATATTTGTAAGTGCTTCCTGTTGAGTTTTAGTTTCTGTAAAATGAGCATCGTGGCCTACCCAACGGAGTATTTTCTACGAGTAAGTCAGTAAGCGTTACCTAGCATGTTTTCATATGCCCCGTGTATATTGTACACTAAGACTACGTGACGGGCCACGGGGGAAACCTCACCAGCAACCTTGTGTGCCTTTGGCAATGTGATCGTTACTAGTGCGTCTTTGTGGAGATGTCCTCGTGCTTCTGCGCACCAACAACGCACGACCTGAATCGGCGGTAAACGCAGTGGTGTCGTTTTGGAAAGCTGTCCATCATCCTGGTAAAAGGCGGGAATTCCTTTGCCTACTACGAGGGTGGACGGGGCGTGGCTCAGCGGGCGGAGCTTACAGGTGATTCATAAAGGGAGAACCATCTACTCTGTGTCTGTAGGAAAGGAAGATAGAACCCGCGCGTCACAGTCAGATACAGATTACGCTCCAGTACATCATCAATTCACCTCCAGGAAGGATTCTAGATCTTTTTCTGCTATAGGATCTCTGAGCGCACTGCCTTGCTTTATCTTTGCCAAGCCCAATAGTTAGGGTGGCTTGTCCTTTCCAGAAGCTGAGCTTCAACTGGGGCACCTGCTACGTTTATATTTGTAAGTGCTTCCTGTTGAGGTTTAGTTTCTGTAAAATGAGCATCATGGCCTACCCAACTGAGTATTTTCTACGAGTAAGTCAGTAAGCGTTACCTAGCATGTTTTCATATGCCCCGTGTATATTGTACACTAAGACTACGTGATGGGCCACGGGGGAAACCTCACCAGCAACCTTGTGTGCCTTTGGCAATGTGATCGTTACTAGTGCGTCTTTGTGGAGATGTCCTCGTGCTTCTGCGCACCAACAACGCACGACCTGAATCGGCGGTAAACGCAGTGGTGTCGTTTTGGAAAGCTGTCCATCATCCTGGTAAAAGGCGGGAATTCCTTTGCCTACTACGAGGGTGGACGGGGCGTGGCTCAGCGAGCGGAGCTTACAGGTGATTCATAATGGGAGAACCATCTACTCTGTGTCTGCAGGAAAGGAAGATAGAACCCGCGCGTCACAGTCAGATACAGATTACGCTCCAGTACATCATCAATTCACCTCCAGGAAGGATTCTAGATTGTTTTCTGCTATGGAATCTATGAGCGCACAGCCTTGCTTTATCTTTCCCACGCCCAAGAGTTAGGGTGGCTTGTCCTTTCCAGAATCTGAGCTTCACCTGGGGCACCTGCTACGTTTATATTTGTAAGTGCTTCCTGTTGAGTTTTAGTTTCTGTAAAATGAGCATCGTGGCCTACCCAACGGAGTATTTTCTACGAGTAAGTCAGTAAGCGTTACCTAGCATGTTTTCATATGCCCCGTGTATATTGTACACTAAGACTACGTGACGGGCCACGGGGGAAACCTCACCAGCAACCTTGTGTGCCTTTGGCAATGTGATCGTTACTAGTGCGTCTTTGTGGAGATGTCCTCGTGCTTCTGCGCACCAACACCGCACAACCTGAATCGGCGGTAAACGCAGTGGTGTCGTTTTGGAAAGCTGTCCATCATCCTGGTAAAAGGCGGGAATTCCCTTGCCTACTACGAGGGTGGACGGGGCGTGGCTCAGCGGGCGGAGCTTACAGGTGATTCATAAAGGAAGAACCTTCTACTCTGTGTCTGCAGGAGAGGAAGATAGAACCCGCGCGTCACAGTCAGATACAGATTACGCTCCAGTACATCATCAATTCACCTCCAGGAAGGATTCTAGATTGTTTTCTGCTATGGAATCTATGAGCGCACAGCCTTGCTTTATCTTTCCCACGCCCAAGAGTTAGGGTGGCTTGTCCTTTCCAGAAGCTGAGCTTCAACTGGGGCACCTGCTACGTTTATATTTGTAAGTGCTTCCTGTTGAGTTTTAGTTTCTGTAAAATGAGCATCATGGCCTACCCAACGGAGTATTTTCTACGAGTAAGTCAGTAAGCGTTACCTAGCATGTTTTCATATGCCCCGTGTATATTGTACACTAAGACTACGTGACGGGCCACGGGGGAAACCTCACCAGCAACCTTGTGTGCCTTTGGCAATGTGATCGTTACTAGTGCGTCTTTGTGGAGATGTCCTCGTGCTTCTGCGCACCAACAACGCACGACCTGAATCGGCGGTAAACGCAGTGGTGTCGTTTTGGAAAGCTGTCCATCATCCTGGTAAAAGGCGGGAATTCCTTTGCCTACTACGAGGGTGGACGGGGCGTGGCTCAGCGGGCGGAGCTTACAGGTGATTCATAAAGGGAGAACCATCTACTCTGTGTCTGCAGGAGAGGAAGATAGAACCCGCGCGTCACAGTCAGATACAGATTACGCTCCAGTACATCATCAATTCACCTCCAGGAAGGATTCTAGATCTTTTTCTGCTATAGGATCTCTGAGCGCACAGCCTTGCTTTATCTTTGCCAAGCCCAATAGTTAGGGTGGCTTGTCCTTTCCAGAAGCTGAGCTTCACCTGGGGCACCTGCTACGTTTATATTTGTAAGTGCTTCCTGTTGAGTTTTAGTTTCTGTAAAATGAGCATCGTGGCCTACCCAACGGAGTATTTTCTACGAGTAAGTCAGTAAGCGTTACCTAGCATGTTTTCATATGCCCCGTGTATATTGTACACTAAGACTACGTGACGGGCCACGGGGGAAACCTCACCAGCAACCTTGTGTGCCTTTGGCAATGTGATCGTTACTAGTGCGTCTTTGTGGAGATGTCCTCGTGCTTCTGCGCACCAACAACGCACGACCTGAATCGGCGGTAAACGCAGTGGTGTCGTTTTGGAAAGCTGTCCATCATCCTGGTAAAAGGCGGGAATTCCTTTGCCTACTACGAGGGTGGACGGGGCGTGGCTCAGCGGGCGGAGCTTACAGGTGATTCATAAAGGGAGAACCATCTACTCTGTGTCTGTAGGAAAGGAAGATAGAACCCGCGCGTCACAGTCAGATACAGATTACGCTCCAGTACATCATCAATTCACCTCCAGGAAGGATTCTAGATCTTTTTCTGCTATAGGATCTCTGAGCGCACTGCCTTGCTTTATCTTTGCCAAGCCCAATAGTTAGGGTGGCTTGTCCTTTCCAGAAGCTGAGCTTCAACTGGGGCACCTGCTACGTTTATATTTGTAAGTGCTTCCTGTTGAGGTTTAGTTTCTGTAAAATGAGCATCATGGCCTACCCAACTGAGTATTTTCTACGAGTAAGTCAGTAAGCGTTACCTAGCATGTTTTCATATGCCCCGTGTATATTGTACACTAAGACTACGTGATGGGCCACGGGGGAAACCTCACCAGCAACCTTGTGTGCCTTTGGCAATGTGATCGTTACTAGTGCGTCTTTGTGGAGATGTCCTCGTGCTTCTGCGCACCAACAACGCACGACCTGAATCGGCGGTAAACGCAGTGGTGTCGTTTTGGAAAGCTGTCCATCATCCTGGTAAAAGGCGGGAATTCCTTTGCCTACTACGAGGGTGGACGGGGCGTGGCTCAGCGGGCGGAGCTTACAGGTGATTCATAAAGGGAGAACCATCTACTCTGTGTCTGCAGGAGAGGAAGATAGAACCCGCGCGTCACAGTCAGATACAGATTTCGCTCCAGTACATCATCAATTCACCTCCAGGAAGGATTCTAGATCTTTTTCTGCTATAGGATCTCTGAGCGCACAGCCTTGCTTTATCTTTGCCAAGCCCAATAGTTAGGGTGGCTTGTCCTTTCCAGAAGCTGAGCTTCACCTGGGGCACCTGCTACGTTTATATTTGTAAGTGCTTCCTGTTGAGTTTTAGTTTCTGTAAAATGAGCATCGTGGCCTACCCAACGGAGTATTTTCTACGAGTAAGTCAGTAAGCGTTACCTAGCATGTTTTCATATGCCCCGTGTATATTGTACACTAAGACTACGTGACGGGCCACGGGGGAAACCTCACCAGCAACCTTGTGTGCCTTTGGCAATGTGATCGTTACTAGTGCGTCTTTGTGGAGATGTCCTCGTGCTTCTGCGCACCAACAACGCACAACCTGAATCGGCGGTAAACACAGTGGTGTCGTTTTGGAAAGCTGTCCATCATCCTGGTAAAAGGCGGGAATTCCCTTGCCTACTACGGGGCGTGGCTCAGCGGGCGGAGCTTACAGGTGATTCATAAAGGGAGAACCATCTACTCTGTGTCTGCAGGAAAGGAAGATAGGACCCGCGCGTCACAGTCAGATACAGATTACGCTCCAGTACATCATCAATTCACCTCCAGGAAGGATTCTAGATCTTTTTCTGCTATAGGATCTCTGAGCGCACAGCCTTGCTTTATCTTTGCCAAGCCCAATAGTTAGGGTGGCTTGTCCTTTCCAGAAGCTGAGCTTCAACTGGGGCACCTGCTACGTTTATATTTGTAAGTGCTTCCTGTTGAGTTTTAGTTTCTGTAAAATGAGCATCATGGCCTACCCAACGGAGTATTTTCTACGAGTAAGTCAGTAAGCGTTACCTAGCATGTTTTCATATGCCCCGTGTATATTGTACACTAAGACTACGTGACGGGCCACGGGGGAAACCTCACCAGCAACCTTGTGTGCCTTTGGCAATGTGATCGTTACTAGTGCGTCTTTGTGGAGATGTCCTCGTGCTTCTGCGCACCAACAACGCACGACCTGAATCGGCGGTAAACGCAGTGGTGTCGTTTTGGAAAGCTGTCCATCATCCTGGTAAAAGGCGGGAATTCCTTTGCCTACTACGAGGGTGGACGGGGCGTGGCTCAGCGGGCGGAGCTTACAGGTGATTCATAAAGGGAGAACCATCTACTCTGTGTCTGCAGGAGAGGAAGATAGAACCCGCGCGTCACAGTCAGATACAGATTTCGCTCCAGTACATCATCAATTCACCTCCAGGAAGGATTCTAGATCTTTTTCTGCTATAGGATCTCTGAGCGCACAGCCTTGCTTTATCTTTGCCAAGCCCAATAGTTAGGGTGGCTTGTCCTTTCCAGAAGCTGAGCTTCACCTGGGGCACCTGCTACGTTTATATTTGTAAGTGCTTCCTGTTGAGTTTTAGTTTCTGTAAAATGAGCATCGTGGCCTACCCAACGGAGTATTTTCTACGAGTAAGTCAGTAAGCGTTACCTAGCATGTTTTCATATGCCCCGTGTATATTGTACACTAAGACTACGTGACGGGCCACGGGGGAAACCTCACCAGCAACCTTGTGTGCCTTTGGCAATGTGATCGTTACTAGTGCGTCTTTGTGGAGATGTCCTCGTGCTTCTGCGCACCAACAACGCACAACCTGAATCGGCGGTAAACGCAGTGGTGTCGTTTTGGAAAGCTGTCCATCATCCTGGTAAAAGGCGGGAATTCCCTTGCCTACTACGGGGCGTGGCTCAGCGGGCGGAGCTTACAGGTGATTCATAAAGGGAGAACCATCTACTCTGTGTCTGCAGGAAAGGAAGATAGGACCCGCGCGTCACAGTCAGATACAGATTACGCTCCAGTACATCATCAATTCACCTCCAGGAAGGATTCTAGATCTTTTTCTGCTATAGGATCTCTGAGCGCACAGCCTTGCTTTATCTTTGCCAAGCCCAATAGTTAGGGTGGCTTGTCCTTTCCAGAAGCTGAGCTTCAACTGGGGCACCTGCTACGTTTATATTTGTAAGTGCTTCCTGTTGAGTTTTAGTTTCTGTAAAATGAGCATCATGGCCTACCCAACGGAGTATTTTCTACGAGTAAGTCAGTAAGCGTTACCTAGCATGTTTTCATATGCCCCGTGTATATTGTACACTAAGACTACGTGACGGGCCACGGGGGAAACCTCACCAGCAACCTTGTGTGCCTTTGGCAATGTGATCGTTACTAGTGCGTCTTTGTGGAGATGTCCTCGTGCTTCTGCGCACCAACAACGCACGACCTGAATCGGCGGTAAACGCAGTGGTGTCGTTTTGGAAAGCTGTCCATCATCCTGGTAAAAGGCGGGAATTCCTTTGCCTACTACGAGGGTGGACGGGGCGTGGCTCAGCGGGCGGAGCTTACAGGTGATTCATAAAGGGAGAACCATCTACTCTGTGTCTGCAGGAGAGGAAGATAGAACCCGCGCGTCACAGTCAGATACAGATTTCGCTCCAGTACATCATCAATTCACCTCCAGGAAGGATTCTAGATCTTTTTCTGCTATAGGATCTCTGAGCGCACAGCCTTGCTTTATCTTTGCCAAGCCCAATAGTTAGGGTGGCTTGTCCTTTCCAGAAGCTGAGCTTCACCTGGGGCACCTGCTACGTTTATATTTGTAAGTGCTTCCTGTTGAGTTTTAGTTTCTGTACAATGAGCATCGTGGCCTACCCAACGGAGTATTTTCTACGAGTAAGTCAGTAAGCGTTACCTAGCATGTTTTCATATGCCCCGTGTATATTGTACACTAAGACTACGTGACGGGCCACGGGGGAAACCTCACCAGCAACCTTGTGTGCCTTTGGCAATGTGATCGTTACTAGTGCGTCTTTGTGGAGATGTCCTCGTGCTTCTGCGCACCAACAACGCACGACCTGAATCGGCGGTAAACGCAGTGGTGTCGTTTTGGAAAGCTGTCCATCATCCTGGTAAAAGGCGGGAATTCCTTTGCCTACTACGAGGGTGGACGGGGCGTGGCTCAGCGGGCGGAGCTTACAGGTGATTCATAAAGGGAGAACCATCTACTCTGTGTCTGTAGGAAAGGAAGATAGAACCCGCGCGTCACAGTCAGATACAGATTACGCTCCAGTACATCATCAATTCACCTCCAGGAAGGATTCTAGATCTTTTTCTGCTATAGGATCTCTGAGCGCACTGCCTTGCTTTATCTTTGCCAAGCCCAATAGTTAGGGTGGCTTGTCCTTTCCAGAAGCTGAGCTTCAACTGGGGCACCTGCTACGTTTATATTTGTAAGTGCTTCCTGTTGAGGTTTAGTTTCTGTAAAATGAGCATCATGGCCTACCCAACGGAGTATTTTCTACGAGTAAGTCAGTAAGCGTTACCTAGCATGTTTTCATATGCCCCGTGTATATTGTACACTAAGACTACGTGACGGGCCACGGGGGAAACCTCACCAGCAACCTTGTGTGCCTTTGGCAATGTGATCGTTACTAGTGCGTCTTTGTGGAGATGTCCTCGTGCTTCTGCGCACCAACACCGCACGACCTGAATCGGCGGTAAACGCAGTGGTGTCGTTTTGGAAAGCTGTCCATCATCCTGGTAAAAGGCGGGAATTCCTTTGCCTACTACGAGGGTGGACGGGGCGTGGCTCAGCGGGCGGAGCTTACAGGTGATTCATAAAGGGAGAACCATCTACTCTGTGTCTGCAGGAGAGGAAGATAGAACCCGCGCGTCACAGTCAGATACAGATTACGCTCCAGTACATCATCAATTCACCTCCAGGAAGGATTCTAGATCTTTTTCTGCTATAGGATCTCTGAGCGCACAGCCTTGCTTTATCTTTGCCAAGCCCAATAGTTAGGGTGGCTTGTCCTTTCCAGAAGCTGAGCTTCACCTGGGGCACCTGCTACGTTTATATTTGTAAGTGCTTCCTGTTGAGTTTTAGTTTCTGTAAAATGAGCATCGTGGCCTACCCAACGGAGTATTTTCTACGAGTAAGTCAGTAAGCGTTACCTAGCATGTTTTCATATGCCCCGTGTATATTGTACACTAAGACTACGTGACGGGCCACGGGGGAAACCTCACCAGCAACCTTGTGTGCCTTTGGCAATGTGATCGTTACTAGTGCGTCTTTGTGGAGATGTCCTCGTGCTTCTGCGCACCAACAACGCACGACCTGAATCGGCGGTAAACGCAGTGGTGTCGTTTTGGAAAGCTGTCCATCATCCTGGTAAAAGGCGGGAATTCCTTTGCCTACTACGAGGGTGGACGGGGCGTGGCTCAGCGGGCGGAGCTTACAGGTGATTCATAAAGGGAGAACCATCTACTCTGTGTCTGTAGGAAAGGAAGATAGAACCCGCGCGTCACAGTCAGATACAGATTACGCTCCAGTACATCATCAATTCACCTCCAGGAAGGATTCTAGATCTTTTTCTGCTATAGGATCTCTGAGCGCACTGCCTTGCTTTATCTTTGCCAAGCCCAATAGTTAGGGTGGCTTGTCCTTTCCAGAAGCTGAGCTTCAACTGGGGCACCTGCTACGTTTATATTTGTAAGTGCTTCCTGTTGAGGTTTAGTTTCTGTAAAATGAGCATCATGGCCTACCCAACTGAGTATTTTCTACGAGTAAGTCAGTAAGCGTTACCTAGCATGTTTTCATATGCCCCGTGTATATTGTACACTAAGACTACGTGATGGGCCACGGGGGAAACCTCACCAGCAACCTTGTGTGCCTTTGGCAATGTGATCGTTACTAGTGCGTCTTTGTGGAGATGTCCTCGTGCTTCTGCGCACCAACAACGCACGACCTGAATCGGCGGTAAACGCAGTGGTGTCGTTTTGGAAAGCTGTCCATCATCCTGGTAAAAGGCGGGAATTCCTTTGCCTACTACGAGGGTGGACGGGGCGTGGCTCAGCGAGCGGAGCTTACAGGTGATTCATAATGGGAGAACCATCTACTCTGTGTCTGCAGGAAAGGAAGATAGAACCCGCGCGTCACAGTCAGATACAGATTACGCTCCAGTACATCATCAATTCACCTCCAGGAAGGATTCTAGATTGTTTTCTGCTATGGAATCTATGAGCGCACAGCCTTGCTTTATCTTTCCCACGCCCAAGAGTTAGGGTGGCTTGTCCTTTCCAGAATCTGAGCTTCACCTGGGGCACCTGCTACGTTTATATTTGTAAGTGCTTCCTGTTGAGTTTTAGTTTCTGTAAAATGAGCATCGTGGCCTACCCAACGGAGTATTTTCTACGAGTAAGTCAGTAAGCGTTACCTAGCATGTTTTCATATGCCCCGTGTATATTGTACACTAAGACTACGTGACGGGCCACGGGGGAAACCTCACCAGCAACCTTGTGTGCCTTTGGCAATGTGATCGTTACTAGTGCGTCTTTGTGGAGATGTCCTCGTGCTTCTGCGCACCAACACCGCACAACCTGAATCGGCGGTAAACGCAGTGGTGTCGTTTTGGAAAGCTGTCCATCATCCTGGTAAAAGGCGGGAATTCCCTTGCCTACTACGAGGGTGGACGGGGCGTGGCTCAGCGGGCGGAGCTTACAGGTGATTCATAAAGGAAGAACCTTCTACTCTGTGTCTGCAGGAGAGGAAGATAGAACCCGCGCGTCACAGTCAGATACAGATTACGCTCCAGTACATCATCAATTCACCTCCAGGAAGGATTCTAGATTGTTTTCTGCTATGGAATCTATGAGCGCACAGCCTTGCTTTATCTTTCCCACGCCCAAGAGTTAGGGTGGCTTGTCCTTTCCAGAAGCTGAGCTTCAACTGGGGCACCTGCTACGTTTATATTTGTAAGTGCTTCCTGTTGAGTTTTAGTTTCTGTAAAATGAGCATCATGGCCTACCCAACGGAGTATTTTCTACGAGTAAGTCAGTAAGCGTTACCTAGCATGTTTTCATATGCCCCGTGTATATTGTACACTAAGACTACGTGACGGGCCACGGGGGAAACCTCACCAGCAACCTTGTGTGCCTTTGGCAATGTGATCGTTACTAGTGCGTCTTTGTGGAGATGTCCTCGTGCTTCTGCGCACCAACAACGCACGACCTGAATCGGCGGTAAACGCAGTGGTGTCGTTTTGGAAAGCTGTCCATCATCCTGGTAAAAGGCGGGAATTCCTTTGCCTACTACGAGGGTGGACGGGGCGTGGCTCAGCGGGCGGAGCTTACAGGTGATTCATAAAGGGAGAACCATCTACTCTGTGTCTGCAGGAGAGGAAGATAGAACCCGCGCGTCACAGTCAGATACAGATTACGCTCCAGTACATCATCAATTCACCTCCAGGAAGGATTCTAGATCTTTTTCTGCTATAGGATCTCTGAGCGCACAGCCTTGCTTTATCTTTGCCAAGCCCAATAGTTAGGGTGGCTTGTCCTTTCCAGAAGCTGAGCTTCACCTGGGGCACCTGCTACGTTTATATTTGTAAGTGCTTCCTGTTGAGTTTTAGTTTCTGTAAAATGAGCATCGTGGCCTACCCAACGGAGTATTTTCTACGAGTAAGTCAGTAAGCGTTACCTAGCATGTTTTCATATGCCCCGTGTATATTGTACACTAAGACTACGTGACGGGCCACGGGGGAAACCTCACCAGCAACCTTGTGTGCCTTTGGCAATGTGATCGTTACTAGTGCGTCTTTGTGGAGATGTCCTCGTGCTTCTGCGCACCAACAACGCACGACCTGAATCGGCGGTAAACGCAGTGGTGTCGTTTTGGAAAGCTGTCCATCATCCTGGTAAAAGGCGGGAATTCCTTTGCCTACTACGAGGGTGGACGGGGCGTGGCTCAGCGGGCGGAGCTTACAGGTGATTCATAAAGGGAGAACCATCTACTCTGTGTCTGTAGGAAAGGAAGATAGAACCCGCGCGTCACAGTCAGATACAGATTACGCTCCAGTACATCATCAATTCACCTCCAGGAAGGATTCTAGATCTTTTTCTGCTATAGGATCTCTGAGCGCACTGCCTTGCTTTATCTTTGCCAAGCCCAATAGTTAGGGTGGCTTGTCCTTTCCAGAAGCTGAGCTTCAACTGGGGCACCTGCTACGTTTATATTTGTAAGTGCTTCCTGTTGAGGTTTAGTTTCTGTAAAATGAGCATCATGGCCTACCCAACTGAGTATTTTCTACGAGTAAGTCAGTAAGCGTTACCTAGCATGTTTTCATATGCCCCGTGTATATTGTACACTAAGACTACGTGATGGGCCACGGGGGAAACCTCACCAGCAACCTTGTGTGCCTTTGGCAATGTGATCGTTACTAGTGCGTCTTTGTGGAGATGTCCTCGTGCTTCTGCGCACCAACAACGCACGACCTGAATCGGCGGTAAACGCAGTGGTGTCGTTTTGGAAAGCTGTCCATCATCCTGGTAAAAGGCGGGAATTCCTTTGCCTACTACGAGGGTGGACGGGGCGTGGCTCAGCGGGCGGAGCTTACAGGTGATTCATAAAGGGAGAACCATCTACTCTGTGTCTGCAGGAGAGGAAGATAGAACCCGCGCGTCACAGTCAGATACAGATTTCGCTCCAGTACATCATCAATTCACCTCCAGGAAGGATTCTAGATCTTTTTCTGCTATAGGATCTCTGAGCGCACAGCCTTGCTTTATCTTTGCCAAGCCCAATAGTTAGGGTGGCTTGTCCTTTCCAGAAGCTGAGCTTCACCTGGGGCACCTGCTACGTTTATATTTGTAAGTGCTTCCTGTTGAGTTTTAGTTTCTGTAAAATGAGCATCGTGGCCTACCCAACGGAGTATTTTCTACGAGTAAGTCAGTAAGCGTTACCTAGCATGTTTTCATATGCCCCGTGTATATTGTACACTAAGACTACGTGACGGGCCACGGGGGAAACCTCACCAGCAACCTTGTGTGCCTTTGGCAATGTGATCGTTACTAGTGCGTCTTTGTGGAGATGTCCTCGTGCTTCTGCGCACCAACAACGCACAACCTGAATCGGCGGTAAACGCAGTGGTGTCGTTTTGGAAAGCTGTCCATCATCCTGGTAAAAGGCGGGAATTCCCTTGCCTACTACGGGGCGTGGCTCAGCGGGCGGAGCTTACAGGTGATTCATAAAGGGAGAACCATCTACTCTGTGTCTGCAGGAAAGGAAGATAGGACCCGCGCGTCACAGTCAGATACAGATTACGCTCCAGTACATCATCAATTCACCTCCAGGAAGGATTCTAGATCTTTTTCTGCTATAGGATCTCTGAGCGCACAGCCTTGCTTTATCTTTGCCAAGCCCAATAGTTAGGGTGGCTTGTCCTTTCCAGAAGCTGAGCTTCAACTGGGGCACCTGCTACGTTTATATTTGTAAGTGCTTCCTGTTGAGTTTTAGTTTCTGTAAAATGAGCATCATGGCCTACCCAACGGAGTATTTTCTACGAGTAAGTCAGTAAGCGTTACCTAGCATGTTTTCATATGCCCCGTGTATATTGTACACTAAGACTACGTGACGGGCCACGGGGGAAACCTCACCAGCAACCTTGTGTGCCTTTGGCAATGTGATCGTTACTAGTGCGTCTTTGTGGAGATGTCCTCGTGCTTCTGCGCACCAACAACGCACGACCTGAATCGGCGGTAAACGCAGTGGTGTCGTTTTGGAAAGCTGTCCATCATCCTGGTAAAAGGCGGGAATTCCTTTGCCTACTACGAGGGTGGACGGGGCGTGGCTCAGCGGGCGGAGCTTACAGGTGATTCATAAAGGGAGAACCATCTACTCTGTGTCTGCAGGAGAGGAAGATAGAACCCGCGCGTCACAGTCAGATACAGATTTCGCTCCAGTACATCATCAATTCACCTCCAGGAAGGATTCTAGATCTTTTTCTGCTATAGGATCTCTGAGCGCACAGCCTTGCTTTATCTTTGCCAAGCCCAATAGTTAGGGTGGCTTGTCCTTTCCAGAAGCTGAGCTTCACCTGGGGCACCTGCTACGTTTATATTTGTAAGTGCTTCCTGTTGAGTTTTAGTTTCTGTACAATGAGCATCGTGGCCTACCCAACGGAGTATTTTCTACGAGTAAGTCAGTAAGCGTTACCTAGCATGTTTTCATATGCCCCGTGTATATTGTACACTAAGACTACGTGACGGGCCACGGGGGAAACCTCACCAGCAACCTTGTGTGCCTTTGGCAATGTGATCGTTACTAGTGCGTCTTTGTGGAGATGTCCTCGTGCTTCTGCGCACCAACAACGCACGACCTGAATCGGCGGTAAACGCAGTGGTGTCGTTTTGGAAAGCTGTCCATCATCCTGGTAAAAGGCGGGAATTCCTTTGCCTACTACGAGGGTGGACGGGGCGTGGCTCAGCGGGCGGAGCTTACAGGTGATTCATAAAGGGAGAACCATCTACTCTGTGTCTGCAGGAGAGGAAGATAGAACCCGCGCGTCACAGTCAGATACAGATTTCGCTCCAGTACATCATCAATTCACCTCCAGGAAGGATTCTAGATCTTTTTCTGCTATAGGATCTCTGAGCGCACAGCCTTGCTTTATCTTTGCCAAGCCCAATAGTTAGGGTGGCTTGTCCTTTCCAGAAGCTGAGCTTCACCTGGGGCACCTGCTACGTTTATATTTGTAAGTGCTTCCTGTTGAGTTTTAGTTTCTGTAAAATGAGCATCGTGGCCTACCCAACGGAGTATTTTCTACGAGTAAGTCAGTAAGCGTTACCTAGCATGTTTTCATATGCCCCGTGTATATTGTACACTAAGACTACGTGACGGGCCACGGGGGAAACCTCACCAGCAACCTTGTGTGCCTTTCGCAATGTGATCGTTACTAGTGCGTCTTTGTGGAGATGTCCTCGTGCTTCTGCGCACCAACAACGCACAACCTGAATCGGCGGTAAACGCAGTGGTGTCGTTTTGGAAAGCTGTCCATCATCCTGGTAAAAGGCGGGAATTCCCTTGCCTACTACGGGGCGTGGCTCAGCGGGCGGAGCTTACAGGTGATTCATAAAGGGAGAACCATCTACTCTGTGTCTGCAGGAAAGGAAGATAGGACCCGCGCGTCACAGTCAGATACAGATTACGCTCCAGTACATCATCAATTCACCTCCAGGAAGGATTCTAGATCTTTTTCTGCTATAGGATCTCTGAGCGCACAGCCTTGCTTTATCTTTGCCAAGCCCAATAGTTAGGGTGGCTTGTCCTTTCCAGAAGCTGAGCTTCAACTGGGGCACCTGCTACGTTTATATTTGTAAGTGCTTCCTGTTGAGTTTTAGTTTCTGTAAAATGAGCATCATGGCCTACCCAACGGAGTATTTTCTACGAGTAAGTCAGTAAGCGTTACCTAGCATGTTTTCATATGCCCCGTGTATATTGTACACTAAGACTACGTGACGGGCCACGGGGGAAACCTCACCAGCAACCTTGTGTGCCTTTGGCAATGTGATCGTTACTAGTGCGTCTTTGTGGAGATGTCCTCGTGCTTCTGCGCACCAACAACGCACGACCTGAATCGGCGGTAAACGCAGTGGTGTCGTTTTGGAAAGCTGTCCATCATCCTGGTAAAAGGCGGGAATTCCTTTGCCTACTACGAGGGTGGACGGGGCGTGGCTCAGCGGGCGGAGCTTACAGGTGATTCATAAAGGGAGAACCATCTACTCTGTGTCTGTAGGAAAGGAAGATAGAACCCGCGCGTCACAGTCAGATACAGATTACGCTCCAGTACATCATCAATTCACCTCCAGGAAGGATTCTAGATCTTTTTCTGCTATAGGATCTCTGAGCGCACTGCCTTGCTTTATCTTTGCCAAGCCCAATAGTTAGGGTGGCTTGTCCTTTCCAGAAGCTGAGCTTCAACTGGGGCACCTGCTACGTTTATATTTGTAAGTGCTTCCTGTTGAGGTTTAGTTTCTGTAAAATGAGCATCATGGCCTACCCAACTGAGTATTTTCTACGAGTAAGTCAGTAAGCGTTACCTAGCATGTTTTCATATGCCCCGTGTATATTGTACACTAAGACTACGTGATGGGCCACGGGGGAAACCTCACCAGCAACCTTGTGTGCCTTTGGCAATGTGATCGTTACTAGTGCGTCTTTGTGGAGATGTCCTCGTGCTTCTGCGCACCAACAACGCACGACCTGAATCGGCGGTAAACGCAGTGGTGTCGTTTTGGAAAGCTGTCCATCATCCTGGTAAAAGGCGGGAATTCCTTTGCCTACTACGAGGGTGGACGGGGCGTGGCTCAGCGAGCGGAGCTTACAGGTGATTCATAATGGGAGAACCATCTACTCTGTGTCTGCAGGAAAGGAAGATAGAACCCGCGCGTCACAGTCAGATACAGATTACGCTCCAGTACATCATCAATTCACCTCCAGGAAGGATTCTAGATTGTTTTCTGCTATGGAATCTATGAGCGCACAGCCTTGCTTTATCTTTCCCACGCCCAAGAGTTAGGGTGGCTTGTCCTTTCCAGAATCTGAGCTTCACCTGGGGCACCTGCTACGTTTATATTTGTAAGTGCTTCCTGTTGAGTTTTAGTTTCTGTAAAATGAGCATCGTGGCCTACCCAACGGAGTATTTTCTACGAGTAAGTCAGTAAGCGTTACCTAGCATGTTTTCATATGCCCCGTGTATATTGTACACTAAGACTACGTGACGGGCCACGGGGGAAACCTCACCAGCAACCTTGTGTGCCTTTGGCAATGTGATCGTTACTAGTGCGTCTTTGTGGAGATGTCCTCGTGCTTCTGCGCACCAACACCGCACAACCTGAATCGGCGGTAAACGCAGTGGTGTCGTTTTGGAAAGCTGTCCATCATCCTGGTAAAAGGCGGGAATTCCCTTGCCTACTACGAGGGTGGACGGGGCGTGGCTCAGCGGGCGGAGCTTACAGGTGATTCATAAAGGAAGAACCTTCTACTCTGTGTCTGCAGGAGAGGAAGATAGAACCCGCGCGTCACAGTCAGATACAGATTACGCTCCAGTACATCATCAATTCACCTCCAGGAAGGATTCTAGATTGTTTTCTGCTATGGAATCTATGAGCGCACAGCCTTGCTTTATCTTTCCCACGCCCAAGAGTTAGGGTGGCTTGTCCTTTCCAGAAGCTGAGCTTCAACTGGGGCACCTGCTACGTTTATATTTGTAAGTGCTTCCTGTTGAGTTTTAGTTTCTGTAAAATGAGCATCATGGCCTACCCAACGGAGTATTTTCTACGAGTAAGTCAGTAAGCGTTACCTAGCATGTTTTCATATGCCCCGTGTATATTGTACACTAAGACTACGTGACGGGCCACGGGGGAAACCTCACCAGCAACCTTGTGTGCCTTTGGCAATGTGATCGTTACTAGTGCGTCTTTGTGGAGATGTCCTCGTGCTTCTGCGCACCAACAACGCACGACCTGAATCGGCGGTAAACGCAGTGGTGTCGTTTTGGAAAGCTGTCCATCATCCTGGTAAAAGGCGGGAATTCCTTTGCCTACTACGAGGGTGGACGGGGCGTGGCTCAGCGGGCGGAGCTTACAGGTGATTCATAAAGGGAGAACCATCTACTCTGTGTCTGCAGGAGAGGAAGATAGAACCCGCGCGTCACAGTCAGATACAGATTACGCTCCAGTACATCATCAATTCACCTCCAGGAAGGATTCTAGATCTTTTTCTGCTATAGGATCTCTGAGCGCACAGCCTTGCTTTATCTTTGCCAAGCCCAATAGTTAGGGTGGCTTGTCCTTTCCAGAAGCTGAGCTTCACCTGGGGCACCTGCTACGTTTATATTTGTAAGTGCTTCCTGTTGAGTTTTAGTTTCTGTAAAATGAGCATCGTGGCCTACCCAACGGAGTATTTTCTACGAGTAAGTCAGTAAGCGTTACCTAGCATGTTTTCATATGCCCCGTGTATATTGTACACTAAGACTACGTGACGGGCCACGGGGGAAACCTCACCAGCAACCTTGTGTGCCTTTGGCAATGTGATCGTTACTAGTGCGTCTTTGTGGAGATGTCCTCGTGCTTCTGCGCACCAACAACGCACGACCTGAATCGGCGGTAAACGCAGTGGTGTCGTTTTGGAAAGCTGTCCATCATCCTGGTAAAAGGCGGGAATTCCTTTGCCTACTACGAGGGTGGACGGGGCGTGGCTCAGCGGGCGGAGCTTACAGGTGATTCATAAAGGGAGAACCATCTACTCTGTGTCTGTAGGAAAGGAAGATAGAACCCGCGCGTCACAGTCAGATACAGATTACGCTCCAGTACATCATCAATTCACCTCCAGGAAGGATTCTAGATCTTTTTCTGCTATAGGATCTCTGAGCGCACTGCCTTGCTTTATCTTTGCCAAGCCCAATAGTTAGGGTGGCTTGTCCTTTCCAGAAGCTGAGCTTCAACTGGGGCACCTGCTACGTTTATATTTGTAAGTGCTTCCTGTTGAGGTTTAGTTTCTGTAAAATGAGCATCATGGCCTACCCAACTGAGTATTTTCTACGAGTAAGTCAGTAAGCGTTACCTAGCATGTTTTCATATGCCCCGTGTATATTGTACACTAAGACTACGTGATGGGCCACGGGGGAAACCTCACCAGCAACCTTGTGTGCCTTTGGCAATGTGATCGTTACTAGTGCGTCTTTGTGGAGATGTCCTCGTGCTTCTGCGCACCAACAACGCACAACCTGAATCGGCGGTAAACGCAGTGGTGTCGTTTTGGAAAGCTGTCCATCATCCTGGTAAAAGGCGGGAATTCCTTTGCCTACTACGAGGGTGGACGGGGCGTGGCTCAGCGGGCGGAGCTTACAGGTGATTCATAAAGGGAGAACCATCTACTCTGTGTCTGCAGGAGAGGAAGATAGAACCCGCGCGTCACAGTCAGATACAGATTTCGCTCCAGTACATCATCAATTCACCTCCAGGAAGGATTCTAGATCTTTTTCTGCTATAGGATCTCTGAGCGCACAGCCTTGCTTTATCTTTGCCAAGCCCAATAGTTAGGGTGGCTTGTCCTTTCCAGAAGCTGAGCTTCACCTGGGGCACCTGCTACGTTTATATTTGTAAGTGCTTCCTGTTGAGTTTTAGTTTCTGTAAAATGAGCATCGTGGCCTACCCAACGGAGTATTTTCTACGAGTAAGTCAGTAAGCGTTACCTAGCATGTTTTCATATGCCCCGTGTATATTGTACACTAAGACTACGTGACGGGCCACGGGGGAAACCTCACCAGCAACCTTGTGTGCCTTTGGCAATGTGATCGTTACTAGTGCGTCTTTGTGGAGATGTCCTCGTGCTTCTGCGCACCAACAACGCACAACCTGAATCGGCGGTAAACGCAGTGGTGTCGTTTTGGAAAGCTGTCCATCATCCTGGTAAAAGGCGGGAATTCCCTTGCCTACTACGGGGCGTGGCTCAGCGGGCGGAGCTTACAGGTGATTCATAAAGGGAGAACCATCTACTCTGTGTCTGCAGGAAAGGAAGATAGGACCCGCGCGTCACAGTCAGATACAGATTACGCTCCAGTACATCATCAATTCACCTCCAGGAAGGATTCTAGATCTTTTTCTGCTATAGGATCTCTGAGCGCACAGCCTTGCTTTATCTTTGCCAAGCCCAATAGTTAGGGTGGCTTGTCCTTTCCAGAAGCTGAGCTTCAACTGGGGCACCTGCTACGTTTATATTTGTAAGTGCTTCCTGTTGAGTTTTAGTTTCTGTAAAATGAGCATCATGGCCTACCCAACGGAGTATTTTCTACGAGTAAGTCAGTAAGCGTTACCTAGCATGTTTTCATATGCCCCGTGTATATTGTACACTAAGACTACGTGACGGGCCACGGGGGAAACCTCACCAGCAACCTTGTGTGCCTTTGGCAATGTGATCGTTACTAGTGCGTCTTTGTGGAGATGTCCTCGTGCTTCTGCGCACCAACAACGCACGACCTGAATCGGCGGTAAACGCAGTGGTGTCGTTTTGGAAAGCTGTCCATCATCCTGGTAAAAGGCGGGAATTCCTTTGCCTACTACGAGGGTGGACGGGGCGTGGCTCAGCGGGCGGAGCTTACAGGTGATTCATAAAGGGAGAACCATCTACTCTGTGTCTGCAGGAGAGGAAGATAGAACCCGCGCGTCACAGTCAGATACAGATTTCGCTCCAGTACATCATCAATTCACCTCCAGGAAGGATTCTAGATCTTTTTCTGCTATAGGATCTCTGAGCGCACAGCCTTGCTTTATCTTTGCCAAGCCCAATAGTTAGGGTGGCTTGTCCTTTCCAGAAGCTGAGCTTCACCTGGGGCACCTGCTACGTTTATATTTGTAAGTGCTTCCTGTTGAGTTTTAGTTTCTGTACAATGAGCATCGTGGCCTACCCAACGGAGTATTTTCTACGAGTAAGTCAGTAAGCGTTACCTAGCATGTTTTCATATGCCCCGTGTATATTGTACACTAAGACTACGTGACGGGCCACGGGGGAAACCTCACCAGCAACCTTGTGTGCCTTTGGCAATGTGATCGTTACTAGTGCGTCTTTGTGTAGATGTCCTCGTGCTTCTGCGCACCAACAACGCACGACCTGAATCGGCGGTAAACGCAGTGGTGTCGTTTTGGAAAGCTGTCCATCATCCTGGTAAAAGGCGGGAATTCCTTTGCCTACTACGAGGGTGGACGGGGCGTGGCTCAGCGGGCGGAGCTTACAGGTGATTCATAAAGGGAGAACCATCTACTCTGTGTCTGCAGGAGAGGAAGATAGAACCCGCGCGTCACAGTCAGATACAGATTTCGCTCCAGTACATCATCAATTCACCTCCAGGAAGGATTCTAGATCTTTTTCTGCTATAGGATCTCTGAGCGCACAGCCTTGCTTTATCTTTGCCAAGCCCAATAGTTAGGGTGGCTTGTCCTTTCCAGAAGCTGAGCTTCACCTGGGGCACCTGCTACGTTTATATTTGTAAGTGCTTCCTGTTGAGTTTTAGTTTCTGTAAAATGAGCATCGTGGCCTACCCAACGGAGTATTTTCTACGAGTAAGTCAGTAAGCGTTACCTAGCATGTTTTCATATGCCCCGTGTATATTGTACACTAAGACTACGTGACGGGCCACGGGGGAAACCTCACCAGCAACCTTGTGTGCCTTTCGCAATGTGATCGTTACTAGTGCGTCTTTGTGGAGATGTCCTCGTGCTTCTGCGCACCAACAACGCACAACCTGAATCGGCGGTAAACGCAGTGGTGTCGTTTTGGAAAGCTGTCCATCATCCTGGTAAAAGGCGGGAATTCCCTTGCCTACTACGGGGCGTGGCTCAGCGGGCGGAGCTTACAGGTGATTCATAAAGGGAGAACCATCTACTCTGTGTCTGCAGGAAAGGAAGATAGGACCCGCGCGTCACAGTCAGATACAGATTACGCTCCAGTACATCATCAATTCACCTCCAGGAAGGATTCTAGATCTTTTTCTGCTATAGGATCTCTGAGCGCACAGCCTTGCTTTATCTTTGCCAAGCCCAATAGTTAGGGTGGCTTGTCCTTTCCAGAAGCTGAGCTTCAACTGGGGCACCTGCTACGTTTATATTTGTAAGTGCTTCCTGTTGAGTTTTAGTTTCTGTAAAATGAGCATCATGGCCTACCCAACGGAGTATTTTCTACGAGTAAGTCAGTAAGCGTTACCTAGCATGTTTTCATATGCCCCGTGTATATTGTACACTAAGACTACGTGACGGGCCACGGGGGAAACCTCACCAGCAACCTTGTGTGCCTTTGGCAATGTGATCGTTACTAGTGCGTCTTTGTGGAGATGTCCTCGTGCTTCTGCGCACCAACAACGCACGACCTGAATCGGCGGTAAACGCAGTGGTGTCGTTTTGGAAAGCTGTCCATCATCCTGGTAAAAGGCGGGAATTCCTTTGCCTACTACGAGGGTGGACGGGGCGTGGCTCAGCGGGCGGAGCTTACAGGTGATTCATAAAGGGAGAACCATCTACTCTGTGTCTGTAGGAAAGGAAGATAGAACCCGCGCGTCACAGTCAGATACAGATTACGCTCCAGTACATCATCAATTCACCTCCAGGAAGGATTCTAGATCTTTTTCTGCTATAGGATCTCTGAGCGCACTGCCTTGCTTTATCTTTGCCAAGCCCAATAGTTAGGGTGGCTTGTCCTTTCCAGAAGCTGAGCTTCAACTGGGGCACCTGCTACGTTTATATTTGTAAGTGCTTCCTGTTGAGGTTTAGTTTCTGTAAAATGAGCATCATGGCCTACCCAACGGAGTATTTTCTACGAGTAAGTCAGTAAGCGTTACCTAGCATGTTTTCATATGCCCCGTGTATATTGTACACTAAGACTACGTGACGGGCCACGGGGGAAACCTCACCAGCAACCTTGTGTGCCTTTGGCAATGTGATCGTTACTAGTGCGTCTTTGTGGAGATGTCCTCGTGCTTCTGCGCACCAACAACGCACGACCTGAATCGGCGGTAAACGCAGTGGTGTCGTTTTGGAAAGCTGTCCATCATCCTGGTAAAAGGCGGGAATTCCTTTGCCTACTACGAGGGTGGACGGGGCGTGGCTCAGCGGGCGGAGCTTACAGGTGATTCATAAAGGGAGAACCATCTACTCTGTGTCTGCAGGAGAGGAAGATAGAACCCGCGCGTCACAGTCAGATACAGATTACGCTCCAGTACATCATCAATTCACCTCCAGGAAGGATTCTAGATCTTTTTCTGCTATAGGATCTCTGAGCGCACAGCCTTGCTTTATCTTTGCCAAGCCCAATAGTTAGGGTGGCTTGTCCTTTCCAGAAGCTGAGCTTCACCTGGGGCACCTGCTACGTTTATATTTGTAAGTGCTTCCTGTTGAGTTTTAGTTTCTGTAAAATGAGCATCGTGGCCTACCCAACGGAGTATTTTCTACGAGTAAGTCAGTAAGCGTTACCTAGCATGTTTTCATATGCCCCGTGTATATTGTACACTAAGACTACGTGACGGGCCACGGGGGAAACCTCACCAGCAACCTTGTGTGCCTTTGGCAATGTGATCGTTACTAGTGCGTCTTTGTGGAGATGTCCTCGTGCTTCTGCGCACCAACAACGCACGACCTGAATCGGCGGTAAACGCAGTGGTGTCGTTTTGGAAAGCTGTCCATCATCCTGGTAAAAGGCGGGAATTCCTTTGCCTACTACGAGGGTGGACGGGGCGTGGCTCAGCGGGCGGAGCTTACAGGTGATTCATAAAGGGAGAACCATCTACTCTGTGTCTGTAGGAAAGGAAGATAGAACCCGCGCGTCACAGTCAGATACAGATTACGCTCCAGTACATCATCAATTCACCTCCAGGAAGGATTCTAGATCTTTTTCTGCTATAGGATCTCTGAGCGCACTGCCTTGCTTTATCTTTGCCAAGCCCAATAGTTAGGGTGGCTTGTCCTTTCCAGAAGCTGAGCTTCAACTGGGGCACCTGCTACGTTTATATTTGTAAGTGCTTCCTGTTGAGGTTTAGTTTCTGTAAAATGAGCATCATGGCCTACCCAACTGAGTATTTTCTACGAGTAAGTCAGTAAGCGTTACCTAGCATGTTTTCATATGCCCCGTGTATATTGTACACTAAGACTACGTGATGGGCCACGGGGGAAACCTCACCAGCAACCTTGTGTGCCTTTGGCAATGTGATCGTTACTAGTGCGTCTTTGTGGAGATGTCCTCGTGCTTCTGCGCACCAACAACGCACGACCTGAATCGGCGGTAAACGCAGTGGTGTCGTTTTGGAAAGCTGTCCATCATCCTGGTAAAAGGCGGGAATTCCTTTGCCTACTACGAGGGTGGACGGGGCGTGGCTCAGCGAGCGGAGCTTACAGGTGATTCATAATGGGAGAACCATCTACTCTGTGTCTGCAGGAAAGGAAGATAGAACCCGCGCGTCACAGTCAGATACAGATTACGCTCCAGTACATCATCAATTCACCTCCAGGAAGGATTCTAGATTGTTTTCTGCTATGGAATCTATGAGCGCACAGCCTTGCTTTATCTTTCCCACGCCCAAGAGTTAGGGTGGCTTGTCCTTTCCAGAATCTGAGCTTCACCTGGGGCACCTGCTACGTTTATATTTGTAAGTGCTTCCTGTTGAGTTTTAGTTTCTGTAAAATGAGCATCGTGGCCTACCCAACGGAGTATTTTCTACGAGTAAGTCAGTAAGCGTTACCTAGCATGTTTTCATATGCCCCGTGTATATTGTACACTAAGACTACGTGACGGGCCACGGGGGAAACCTCACCAGCAACCTTGTGTGCCTTTGGCAATGTGATCGTTACTAGTGCGTCTTTGTGGAGATGTCCTCGTGCTTCTGCGCACCAACACCGCACAACCTGAATCGGCGGTAAACGCAGTGGTGTCGTTTTGGAAAGCTGTCCATCATCCTGGTAAAAGGCGGGAATTCCCTTGCCTACTACGAGGGTGGACGGGGCGTGGCTCAGCGGGCGGAGCTTACAGGTGATTCATAAAGGAAGAACCTTCTACTCTGTGTCTGCAGGAGAGGAAGATAGAACCCGCGCGTCACAGTCAGATACAGATTACGCTCCAGTACATCATCAATTCACCTCCAGGAAGGATTCTAGATTGTTTTCTGCTATGGAATCTATGAGCGCACAGCCTTGCTTTATCTTTCCCACGCCCAAGAGTTAGGGTGGCTTGTCCTTTCCAGAAGCTGAGCTTCAACTGGGGCACCTGCTACGTTTATATTTGTAAGTGCTTCCTGTTGAGTTTTAGTTTCTGTAAAATGAGCATCATGGCCTACCCAACGGAGTATTTTCTACGAGTAAGTCAGTAAGCGTTACCTAGCATGTTTTCATATGCCCCGTGTATATTGTACACTAAGACTACGTGACGGGCCACGGGGGAAACCTCACCAGCAACCTTGTGTGCCTTTGGCAATGTGATCGTTACTAGTGCGTCTTTGTGGAGATGTCCTCGTGCTTCTGCGCACCAACAACGCACGACCTGAATCGGCGGTAAACGCAGTGGTGTCGTTTTGGAAAGCTGTCCATCATCCTGGTAAAAGGCGGGAATTCCTTTGCCTACTACGAGGGTGGACGGGGCGTGGCTCAGCGGGCGGAGCTTACAGGTGATTCATAAAGGGAGAACCATCTACTCTGTGTCTGCAGGAGAGGAAGATAGAACCCGCGCGTCACAGTCAGATACAGATTACGCTCCAGTACATCATCAATTCACCTCCAGGAAGGATTCTAGATCTTTTTCTGCTATAGGATCTCTGAGCGCACAGCCTTGCTTTATCTTTGCCAAGCCCAATAGTTAGGGTGGCTTGTCCTTTCCAGAAGCTGAGCTTCACCTGGGGCACCTGCTACGTTTATATTTGTAAGTGCTTCCTGTTGAGTTTTAGTTTCTGTAAAATGAGCATCGTGGCCTACCCAACGGAGTATTTTCTACGAGTAAGTCAGTAAGCGTTACCTAGCATGTTTTCATATGCCCCGTGTATATTGTACACTAAGACTACGTGACGGGCCACGGGGGAAACCTCACCAGCAACCTTGTGTGCCTTTGGCAATGTGATCGTTACTAGTGCGTCTTTGTGGAGATGTCCTCGTGCTTCTGCGCACCAACAACGCACGACCTGAATCGGCGGTAAACGCAGTGGTGTCGTTTTGGAAAGCTGTCCATCATCCTGGTAAAAGGCGGGAATTCCTTTGCCTACTACGAGGGTGGACGGGGCGTGGCTCAGCGGGCGGAGCTTACAGGTGATTCATAAAGGGAGAACCATCTACTCTGTGTCTGTAGGAAAGGAAGATAGAACCCGCGCGTCACAGTCAGATACAGATTACGCTCCAGTACATCATCAATTCACCTCCAGGAAGGATTCTAGATCTTTTTCTGCTATGGAATCTATGAGCGCACTGCCTTGCTTTATCTTTGCCAAGCCCAATAGTTAGGGTGGCTTGTCCTTTCCAGAAGCTGAGCTTCAACTGGGGCACCTGCTACGTTTATATTTGTAAGTGCTTCCTGTTGAGGTTTAGTTTCTGTAAAATGAGCATCATGGCCTACCCAACTGAGTATTTTCTACGAGTAAGTCAGTAAGCGTTACCTAGCATGTTTTCATATGCCCCGTGTATATTGTACACTAAGACTACGTGATGGGCCACGGGGGAAACCTCACCAGCAACCTTGTGTGCCTTTGGCAATGTGATCGTTACTAGTGCGTCTTTGTGGAGATGTCCTCGTGCTTCTGCGCACCAACAACGCACGACCTGAATCGGCGGTAAACGCAGTGGTGTCGTTTTGGAAAGCTGTCCATCATCCTGGTAAAAGGCGGGAATTCCTTTGCCTACTACGAGGGTGGACGGGGCGTGGCTCAGCGGGCGGAGCTTACAGGTGATTCATAAAGGGAGAACCATCTACTCTGTGTCTGCAGGAGAGGAAGATAGAACCCGCGCGTCACAGTCAGATACAGATTTCGCTCCAGTACATCATCAATTCACCTCCAGGAAGGATTCTAGATCTTTTTCTGCTATAGGATCTCTGAGCGCACAGCCTTGCTTTATCTTTGCCAAGCCCAATAGTTAGGGTGGCTTGTCCTTTCCAGAAGCTGAGCTTCACCTGGGGCACCTGCTACGTTTATATTTGTAAGTGCTTCCTGTTGAGTTTTAGTTTCTGTAAAATGAGCATCGTGGCCTACCCAACGGAGTATTTTCTACGAGTAAGTCAGTAAGCGTTACCTAGCATGTTTTCATATGCCCCGTGTATATTGTACACTAAGACTACGTGACGGGCCACGGGGGAAACCTCACCAGCAACCTTGTGTGCCTTTGGCAATGTGATCGTTACTAGTGCGTCTTTGTGGAGATGTCCTCGTGCTTCTGCGCACCAACAACGCACAACCTGAATCGGCGGTAAACGCAGTGGTGTCGTTTTGGAAAGCTGTCCATCATCCTGGTAAAAGGCGGGAATTCCCTTGCCTACTACGGGGCGTGGCTCAGCGGGCGGAGCTTACAGGTGATTCATAAAGGGAGAACCATCTACTCTGTGTCTGCAGGAAAGGAAGATAGGACCCGCGCGTCACAGTCAGATACAGATTACGCTCCAGTACATCATCAATTCACCTCCAGGAAGGATTCTAGATCTTTTTCTGCTATAGGATCTCTGAGCGCACAGCCTTGCTTTATCTTTGCCAAGCCCAATAGTTAGGGTGGCTTGTCCTTTCCAGAAGCTGAGCTTCAACTGGGGCACCTGCTACGTTTATATTTGTAAGTGCTTCCTGTTGAGTTTTAGTTTCTGTAAAATGAGCATCATGGCCTACCCAACGGAGTATTTTCTACGAGTAAGTCAGTAAGCGTTACCTAGCATGTTTTCATATGCCCCGTGTATATTGTACACTAAGACTACGTGACGGGCCACGGGGGAAACCTCACCAGCAACCTTGTGTGCCTTTGGCAATGTGATCGTTACTAGTGCGTCTTTGTGGAGATGTCCTCGTGCTTCTGCGCACCAACAACGCACGACCTGAATCGGCGGTAAACGCAGTGGTGTCGTTTTGGAAAGCTGTCCATCATCCTGGTAAAAGGCGGGAATTCCTTTGCCTACTACGAGGGTGGACGGGGCGTGGCTCAGCGGGCGGAGCTTACAGGTGATTCATAAAGGGAGAACCATCTACTCTGTGTCTGCAGGAGAGGAAGATAGAACCCGCGCGTCACAGTCAGATACAGATTTCGCTCCAGTACATCATCAATTCACCTCCAGGAAGGATTCTAGATCTTTTTCTGCTATAGGATCTCTGAGCGCACAGCCTTGCTTTATCTTTGCCAAGCCCAATAGTTAGGGTGGCTTGTCCTTTCCAGAAGCTGAGCTTCACCTGGGGCACCTGCTACGTTTATATTTGTAAGTGCTTCCTGTTGAGTTTTAGTTTCTGTACAATGAGCATCGTGGCCTACCCAACGGAGTATTTTCTACGAGTAAGTCAGTAAGCGTTACCTAGCATGTTTTCATATGCCCCGTGTATATTGTACACTAAGACTACGTGACGGGCCACGGGGGAAACCTCACCAGCAACCTTGTGTGCCTTTGGCAATGTGATCGTTACTAGTGCGTCTTTGTGGAGATGTCCTCGTGCTTCTGCGCACCAACAACGCACGACCTGAATCGGCGGTAAACGCAGTGGTGTCGTTTTGGAAAGCTGTCCATCATCCTGGTAAAAGGCGGGAATTCCTTTGCCTACTACGAGGGTGGACGGGGCGTGGCTCAGCGGGCGGAGCTTACAGGTGATTCATAAAGGGAGAACCATCTACTCTGTGTCTGTAGGAAAGGAAGATAGAACCCGCGCGTCACAGTCAGATACAGATTACGCTCCAGTACATCATCAATTCACCTCCAGGAAGGATTCTAGATCTTTTTCTGCTATGGAATCTATGAGCGCACTGCCTTGCTTTATCTTTGCCAAGCCCAATAGTTAGGGTGGCTTGTCCTTTCCAGAAGCTGAGCTTCAACTGGGGCACCTGCTACGTTTATATTTGTAAGTGCTTCCTGTTGAGGTTTAGTTTCTGTAAAATGAGCATCATGGCCTACCCAACTGAGTATTTTCTACGAGTAAGTCAGTAAGCGTTACCTAGCATGTTTTCATATGCCCCGTGTATATTGTACACTAAGACTACGTGATGGGCCACGGGGGAAACCTCACCAGCAACCTTGTGTGCCTTTGGCAATGTGATCGTTACTAGTGCGTCTTTGTGGAGATGTCCTCGTGCTTCTGCGCACCAACAACGCACGACCTGAATCGGCGGTAAACGCAGTGGTGTCGTTTTGGAAAGCTGTCCATCATCCTGGTAAAAGGCGGGAATTCCTTTGCCTACTACGAGGGTGGACGGGGCGTGGCTCAGCGGGCGGAGCTTACAGGTGATTCATAAAGGGAGAACCATCTACTCTGTGTCTGCAGGAGAGGAAGATAGAACCCGCGCGTCACAGTCAGATACAGATTTCGCTCCAGTACATCATCAATTCACCTCCAGGAAGGATTCTAGATCTTTTTCTGCTATAGGATCTCTGAGCGCACAGCCTTGCTTTATCTTTGCCAAGCCCAATAGTTAGGGTGGCTTGTCCTTTCCAGAAGCTGAGCTTCACCTGGGGCACCTGCTACGTTTATATTTGTAAGTGCTTCCTGTTGAGTTTTAGTTTCTGTAAAATGAGCATCGTGGCCTACCCAACGGAGTATTTTCTACGAGTAAGTCAGTAAGCGTTACCTAGCATGTTTTCATATGCCCCGTGTATATTGTACACTAAGACTACGTGACGGGCCACGGGGGAAACCTCACCAGCAACCTTGTGTGCCTTTGGCAATGTGATCGTTACTAGTGCGTCTTTGTGGAGATGTCCTCGTGCTTCTGCGCACCAACAACGCACAACCTGAATCGGCGGTAAACGCAGTGGTGTCGTTTTGGAAAGCTGTCCATCATCCTGGTAAAAGGCGGGAATTCCCTTGCCTACTACGGGGCGTGGCTCAGCGGGCGGAGCTTACAGGTGATTCATAAAGGGAGAACCATCTACTCTGTGTCTGCAGGAAAGGAAGATAGGACCCGCGCGTCACAGTCAGATACAGATTACGCTCCAGTACATCATCAATTCACCTCCAGGAAGGATTCTAGATCTTTTTCTGCTATAGGATCTCTGAGCGCACAGCCTTGCTTTATCTTTGCCAAGCCCAATAGTTAGGGTGGCTTGTCCTTTCCAGAAGCTGAGCTTCAACTGGGGCACCTGCTACGTTTATATTTGTAAGTGCTTCCTGTTGAGTTTTAGTTTCTGTAAAATGAGCATCATGGCCTACCCAACGGAGTATTTTCTACGAGTAAGTCAGTAAGCGTTACCTAGCATGTTTTCATATGCCCCGTGTATATTGTACACTAAGACTACGTGACGGGCCACGGGGGAAACCTCACCAGCAACCTTGTGTGCCTTTGGCAATGTGATCGTTACTAGTGCGTCTTTGTGGAGATGTCCTCGTGCTTCTGCGCACCAACAACGCACGACCTGAATCGGCGGTAAACGCAGTGGTGTCGTTTTGGAAAGCTGTCCATCATCCTGGTAAAAGGCGGGAATTCCTTTGCCTACTACGAGGGTGGACGGGGCGTGGCTCAGCGGGCGGAGCTTACAGGTGATTCATAAAGGGAGAACCATCTACTCTGTGTCTGCAGGAGAGGAAGATAGAACCCGCGCGTCACAGTCAGATACAGATTTCGCTCCAGTACATCATCAATTCACCTCCAGGAAGGATTCTAGATCTTTTTCTGCTATAGGATCTCTGAGCGCACAGCCTTGCTTTATCTTTGCCAAGCCCAATAGTTAGGGTGGCTTGTCCTTTCCAGAAGCTGAGCTTCACCTGGGGCACCTGCTACGTTTATATTTGTAAGTGCTTCCTGTTGAGTTTTAGTTTCTGTACAATGAGCATCGTGGCCTACCCAACGGAGTATTTTCTACGAGTAAGTCAGTAAGCGTTACCTAGCATGTTTTCATATGCCCCGTGTATATTGTACACTAAGACTACGTGACGGGCCACGGGGGAAACCTCACCAGCAACCTTGTGTGCCTTTGGCAATGTGATCGTTACTAGTGCGTCTTTGTGGAGATGTCCTCGTGCTTCTGCGCACCAACAACGCACGACCTGAATCGGCGGTAAACGCAGTGGTGTCGTTTTGGAAAGCTGTCCATCATCCTGGTAAAAGGCGGGAATTCCTTTGCCTACTACGAGGGTGGACGGGGCGTGGCTCAGCGGGCGGAGCTTACAGGTGATTCATAAAGGGAGAACCATCTACTCTGTGTCTGCAGGAGAGGAAGATAGAACCCGCGCGTCACAGTCAGATACAGATTTCGCTCCAGTACATCATCAATTCACCTCCAGGAAGGATTCTAGATCTTTTTCTGCTATAGGATCTCTGAGCGCACAGCCTTGCTTTATCTTTGCCAAGCCCAATAGTTAGGGTGGCTTGTCCTTTCCAGAAGCTGAGCTTCACCTGGGGCACCTGCTACGTTTATATTTGTAAGTGCTTCCTGTTGAGTTTTAGTTTCTGTAAAATGAGCATCGTGGCCTACCCAACGGAGTATTTTCTACGAGTAAGTCAGTAAGCGTTACCTAGCATGTTTTCATATGCCCCGTGTATATTGTACACTAAGACTACGTGACGGGCCACGGGGGAAACCTCACCAGCAACCTTGTGTGCCTTTCGCAATGTGATCGTTACTAGTGCGTCTTTGTGGAGATGTCCTCGTGCTTCTGCGCACCAACAACGCACAACCTGAATCGGCGGTAAACGCAGTGGTGTCGTTTTGGAAAGCTGTCCATCATCCTGGTAAAAGGCGGGAATTCCCTTGCCTACTACGGGGCGTGGCTCAGCGGGCGGAGCTTACAGGTGATTCATAAAGGGAGAACCATCTACTCTGTGTCTGCAGGAAAGGAAGATAGGACCCGCGCGTCACAGTCAGATACAGATTACGCTCCAGTACATCATCAATTCACCTCCAGGAAGGATTCTAGATCTTTTTCTGCTATAGGATCTCTGAGCGCACAGCCTTGCTTTATCTTTGCCAAGCCCAATAGTTAGGGTGGCTTGTCCTTTCCAGAAGCTGAGCTTCAACTGGGGCACCTGCTACGTTTATATTTGTAAGTGCTTCCTGTTGAGTTTTAGTTTCTGTAAAATGAGCATCATGGCCTACCCAACGGAGTATTTTCTACGAGTAAGTCAGTAAGCGTTACCTAGCATGTTTTCATATGCCCCGTGTATATTGTACACTAAGACTACGTGACGGGCCACGGGGGAAACCTCACCAGCAACCTTGTGTGCCTTTGGCAATGTGATCGTTACTAGTGCGTCTTTGTGGAGATGTCCTCGTGCTTCTGCGCACCAACAACGCACGACCTGAATCGGCGGTAAACGCAGTGGTGTCGTTTTGGAAAGCTGTCCATCATCCTGGTAAAAGGCGGGAATTCCTTTGCCTACTACGAGGGTGGACGGGGCGTGGCTCAGCGGGCGGAGCTTACAGGTGATTCATAAAGGGAGAACCATCTACTCTGTGTCTGTAGGAAAGGAAGATAGAACCCGCGCGTCACAGTCAGATACAGATTACGCTCCAGTACATCATCAATTCACCTCCAGGAAGGATTCTAGATCTTTTTCTGCTATAGGATCTCTGAGCGCACTGCCTTGCTTTATCTTTGCCAAGCCCAATAGTTAGGGTGGCTTGTCCTTTCCAGAAGCTGAGCTTCAACTGGGGCACCTGCTACGTTTATATTTGTAAGTGCTTCCTGTTGAGGTTTAGTTTCTGTAAAATGAGCATCATGGCCTACCCAACGGAGTATTTTCTACGAGTAAGTCAGTAAGCGTTACCTAGCATGTTTTCATATGCCCCGTGTATATTGTACACTAAGACTACGTGACGGGCCACGGGGGAAACCTCACCAGCAACCTTGTGTGCCTTTGGCAATGTGATCGTTACTAGTGCGTCTTTGTGGAGATGTCCTCGTGCTTCTGCGCACCAACAACGCACGACCTGAATCGGCGGTAAACGCAGTGGTGTCGTTTTGGAAAGCTGTCCATCATCCTGGTAAAAGGCGGGAATTCCTTTGCCTACTACGAGGGTGGACGGGGCGTGGCTCAGCGGGCGGAGCTTACAGGTGATTCATAAAGGGAGAACCATCTACTCTGTGTCTGCAGGAGAGGAAGATAGAACCCGCGCGTCACAGTCAGATACAGATTACGCTCCAGTACATCATCAATTCACCTCCAGGAAGGATTCTAGATCTTTTTCTGCTATAGGATCTCTGAGCGCACAGCCTT
Source organism: Pleurodeles waltl (assembly GCF_031143425.1). Classification (NCBI taxonomy): domain Eukaryota; kingdom Metazoa; phylum Chordata; class Amphibia; order Caudata; family Salamandridae; genus Pleurodeles; species Pleurodeles waltl. The sequence goes on from NW_027150020.1 coordinate 143,806, forward strand.
GCTTTATCTTTGCCAAGCCCAATAGTTAGGGTGGCTTGTCCTTTCCAGAAGCTGAGCTTCACCTGGGGCACCTGCTACGTTTATATTTGTAAGTGCTTCCTGTTGAGTTTTAGTTTCTGTAAAATGAGCATCGTGGCCTACCCAACGGAGTATTTTCTACGAGTAAGTCAGTAAGCGTTACCTAGCATGTTTTCATATGCCCCGTGTATATTGTACACTAAGACTACGTGACGGGCCACGGGGGAAACCTCACCAGCAACCTTGTGTGCCTTTGGCAATGTGATCGTTACTAGTGCGTCTTTGTGGAGATGTCCTCGTGCTTCTGCGCACCAACAACGCACGACCTGAATCGGCGGTAAACGCAGTGGTGTCGTTTTGGAAAGCTGTCCATCATCCTGGTAAAAGGCGGGAATTCCTTTGCCTACTACGAGGGTGGACGGGGCGTGGCTCAGCGGGCGGAGCTTACAGGTGATTCATAAAGGGAGAACCATCTACTCTGTGTCTGTAGGAAAGGAAGATAGAACCCGCGCGTCACAGTCAGATACAGATTACGCTCCAGTACATCATCAATTCACCTCCAGGAAGGATTCTAGATCTTTTTCTGCTATAGGATCTCTGAGCGCACTGCCTTGCTTTATCTTTGCCAAGCCCAATAGTTAGGGTGGCTTGTCCTTTCCAGAAGCTGAGCTTCAACTGGGGCACCTGCTACGTTTATATTTGTAAGTGCTTCCTGTTGAGGTTTAGTTTCTGTAAAATGAGCATCATGGCCTACCCAACTGAGTATTTTCTACGAGTAAGTCAGTAAGCGTTACCTAGCATGTTTTCATATGCCCCGTGTATATTGTACACTAAGACTACGTGATGGGCCACGGGGGAAACCTCACCAGCAACCTTGTGTGCCTTTGGCAATGTGATCGTTACTAGTGCGTCTTTGTGGAGATGTCCTCGTGCTTCTGCGCACCAACAACGCACGACCTGAATCGGCGGTAAACGCAGTGGTGTCGTTTTGGAAAGCTGTCCATCATCCTGGTAAAAGGCGGGAATTCCTTTGCCTACTACGAGGGTGGACGGGGCGTGGCTCAGCGAGCGGAGCTTACAGGTGATTCATAATGGGAGAACCATCTACTCTGTGTCTGCAGGAAAGGAAGATAGAACCCGCGCGTCACAGTCAGATACAGATTACGCTCCAGTACATCATCAATTCACCTCCAGGAAGGATTCTAGATTGTTTTCTGCTATGGAATCTATGAGCGCACAGCCTTGCTTTATCTTTCCCACGCCCAAGAGTTAGGGTGGCTTGTCCTTTCCAGAATCTGAGCTTCACCTGGGGCACCTGCTACGTTTATATTTGTAAGTGCTTCCTGTTGAGTTTTAGTTTCTGTAAAATGAGCATCGTGGCCTACCCAACGGAGTATTTTCTACGAGTAAGTCAGTAAGCGTTACCTAGCATGTTTTCATATGCCCCGTGTATATTGTACACTAAGACTACGTGACGGGCCACGGGGGAAACCTCACCAGCAACCTTGTGTGCCTTTGGCAATGTGATCGTTACTAGTGCGTCTTTGTGGAGATGTCCTCGTGCTTCTGCGCACCAACACCGCACAACCTGAATCGGCGGTAAACGCAGTGGTGTCGTTTTGGAAAGCTGTCCATCATCCTGGTAAAAGGCGGGAATTCCCTTGCCTACTACGAGGGTGGACGGGGCGTGGCTCAGCGGGCGGAGCTTACAGGTGATTCATAAAGGAAGAACCTTCTACTCTGTGTCTGCAGGAGAGGAAGATAGAACCCGCGCGTCACAGTCAGATACAGATTACGCTCCAGTACATCATCAATTCACCTCCAGGAAGGATTCTAGATTGTTTTCTGCTATGGAATCTATGAGCGCACAGCCTTGCTTTATCTTTCCCACGCCCAAGAGTTAGGGTGGCTTGTCCTTTCCAGAAGCTGAGCTTCAACTGGGGCACCTGCTACGTTTATATTTGTAAGTGCTTCCTGTTGAGTTTTAGTTTCTGTAAAATGAGCATCATGGCCTACCCAACGGAGTATTTTCTACGAGTAAGTCAGTAAGCGTTACCTAGCATGTTTTCATATGCCCCGTGTATATTGTACACTAAGACTACGTGACGGGCCACGGGGGAAACCTCACCAGCAACCTTGTGTGCCTTTGGCAATGTGATCGTTACTAGTGCGTCTTTGTGGAGATGTCCTCGTGCTTCTGCGCACCAACAACGCACGACCTGAATCGGCGGTAAACGCAGTGGTGTCGTTTTGGAAAGCTGTCCATCATCCTGGTAAAAGGCGGGAATTCCTTTGCCTACTACGAGGGTGGACGGGGCGTGGCTCAGCGGGCGGAGCTTACAGGTGATTCATAAAGGGAGAACCATCTACTCTGTGTCTGCAGGAGAGGAAGATAGAACCCGCGCGTCACAGTCAGATACAGATTACGCTCCAGTACATCATCAATTCACCTCCAGGAAGGATTCTAGATCTTTTTCTGCTATAGGATCTCTGAGCGCACAGCCTTGCTTTATCTTTGCCAAGCCCAATAGTTAGGGTGGCTTGTCCTTTCCAGAAGCTGAGCTTCACCTGGGGCACCTGCTACGTTTATATTTGTAAGTGCTTCCTGTTGAGTTTTAGTTTCTGTAAAATGAGCATCGTGGCCTACCCAACGGAGTATTTTCTACGAGTAAGTCAGTAAGCGTTACCTAGCATGTTTTCATATGCCCCGTGTATATTGTACACTAAGACTACGTGACGGGCCACGGGGGAAACCTCACCAGCAACCTTGTGTGCCTTTGGCAATGTGATCGTTACTAGTGCGTCTTTGTGGAGATGTCCTCGTGCTTCTGCGCACCAACAACGCACAACCTGAATCGGCGGTAAACGCAGTGGTGTCGTTTTGGAAAGCTGTCCATCATCCTGGTAAAAGGCGGGAATTCCCTTGCCTACTACGGGGCGTGGCTCAGCGGGCGGAGCTTACAGGTGATTCATAAAGGAAGAACCTTCTACTCTGTGTCTGCAGGAGAGGAAGATAGAACCCGCGCGTCACAGTCAGATACAGATTACGCTCCAGTACATCATCAATTCACCTCCAGGAAGGATTCTAGATTGTTTTCTGCTATGGAATCTATGAGCGCACAGCCTTGCTTTATCTTTCCCACGCCCAAGAGTTAGGGTGGCTTGTCCTTTCCAGAAGCTGAGCTTCAACTGGGGCACCTGCTACGTTTATATTTGTAAGTGCTTCCTGTTGAGTTTTAGTTTCTGTAAAATGAGCATCATGGCCTACCCAACGGAGTATTTTCTACGAGTAAGTCAGTAAGCGTTACCTAGCATGTTTTCATATGCCCCGTGTATATTGTACACTAAGACTACGTGACGGACCACGGGGGAAACCTCACCAGCAACCTTGTGTGCCTTTGGCAATGTGATCGTTACTAGTGCGTCTTTGTGGAGATGTCCTCGTGCTTCTGCGCACCAACAACGCACGACCTGAATCGGCGGTAAACGCAGTGGTGTCGTTTTGGAAAGCTGTCCATCATCCTGGTAAAAGGCGGGAATTCCTTTGCCTACTACGAGGGTGGACGGGGCGTGGCTCAGCGGGCGGAGCTTACAGGTGATTCATAAAGGGAGAACCATCTACTCTGTGTCTGCAGGAAAGGAAGATAGAACCCGCGCGTCACAGTCAGATACAGATTACGCTCCAGTACATCATCAATTCACCTCCAGGAAGGATTCTAGATCTTTTTCTGCTATAGGGTCTCTGAGCGCACAGCCTTGCTTTATCTTTGCCAAGCCCAATAGTTAGGGTGGCTTGTCCTTTCCAGAAGCTGAGCTTCAACTGGGGCACCTGCTACGTTTATATTTGTAAGTGCTTCCTGTTGAGTTTTAGTTTCTGTAAAATGAGCATCATGGCCTACCCAACGGAGTATTTTCTACGAGTAAGTCAGTAAGCGTTACCTAGCATGTTTTCATATGCCCCGTGTATATTGTACACTAAGACTACGTGACGGGCCACGGGGGAAACCTCACCAGCAACCTTGTGTGCCTTTGGCAATGTGATCGTTACTAGTGCGTCTTTGTGGAGATGTCCTCGTGCTTCTGCGCACCAACAACGCACGACCTGAATCGGCGGTAAACGCAGTGGTGTCGTTTTGGAAAGCTGTCCATCATCCTGGTAAAAGGCGGGAATTCCTTTGCCTACTACGAGGGTGGACGGGGCGTGGCTCAGCGGGCGGAGCTTACAGGTGATTCATAAAGGGAGAACCATCTACTCTGTGTCTGCAGGAGAGGAAGATAGAACCCGCGCGTCACAGTCAGATACAGATTTCGCTCCAGTACATCATCAATTCACCTCCAGGAAGGATTCTAGATCTTTTTCTGCTATAGGATCTCTGAGCGCACAGCCTTGCTTTATCTTTGCCAAGCCCAATAGTTAGGGTGGCTTGTCCTTTCCAGAAGCTGAGCTTCACCTGGGGCACCTGCTACGTTTATATTTGTAAGTGCTTCCTGTTGAGTTTTAGTTTCTGTAAAATGAGCATCGTGGCCTACCCAACGGAGTATTTTCTACGAGTAAGTCAGTAAGCGTTACCTAGCATGTTTTCATATGCCCCGTGTATATTGTACACTAAGACTACGTGACGGGCCACGGGGGAAACCTCACCAGCAACCTTGTGTGCCTTTGGCAATGTGATCGTTACTAGTGCGTCTTTGTGGAGATGTCCTCGTGCTTCTGCGCACCAACAACGCACAACCTGAATCGGCGGTAAACGCAGTGGTGTCGTTTTGGAAAGCTGTCCATCATCCTGGTAAAAGGCGGGAATTCCCTTGCCTACTACGGGGCGTGGCTCAGCGGGCGGAGCTTACAGGTGATTCATAAAGGGAGAACCATCTACTCTGTGTCTGCAGGAGAGGAAGATAGAACCCGCGCGTCACAGTCAGATACAGATTACGCTCCAGTACATCATCAATTCACCTCCAGGAAGGATTCTAGATTGTTTTCTGCTATGGAATCTATGAGCGCACAGCCTTGCTTTATCTTTCCCACGCCCAAGAGTTAGGGTGGCTTGTCCTTTCCAGAAGCTGAGCTTCACCTGGGGCACCTGCTACGTTTATATTTGTAAGTGCTTCCTGTTGAGTTTTAGTTTCTGTAAAATGAGCATCGTGGCCTACCCAACGGAGTATTTTCTACGAGTAAGTCAGTAAGCGTTACCTAGCATGTTTTCATATGCCCCGTGTATATTGTACACTAAGACTACGTGACGGGCCACGGGGGAAACCTCACCAGCAACCTTGTGTGCCTTTGGCAATGTGATCGTTACTAGTGCGTCTTTGTGGAGATGTCCTCGTGCTTCTGCGCACCAACACCGCACAACCTGAATCGGCGGTAAACGCAGTGGTGTCGTTTTGGAAAGCTGTCCATCATCCTGGTAAAAGGCGGGAATTCCCTTGCCTACTACGAGGGTGGACGGGGCGTGGCTCAGCGGGCGGAGCTTACAGGTGATTCATAAAGGAAGAACCTTCTACTCTGTGTCTGCAGGAGAGGAAGATAGAACCCGCGCGTCACAGTCAGATACAGATTACGCTCCAGTACATCATCAATTCACCTCCAGGAAGGATTCTAGATTGTTTTCTGCTATGGAATCTATGAGCGCACAGCCTTGCTTTATCTTTGCCAAGCCCAATAGTTAGGGTGGCTTGTCCTTTCCAGAAGCTGAGCTTCAACTGGGGCACCTGCTACGTTTATATTTGTAAGTGCTTCCTGTTGAGTTTTAGTTTCTGTAAAATGAGCATCATGGCCTACCCAACGGAGTATTTTCTACGAGTAAGTCAGTAAGCGTTACCTAGCATGTTTTCATATGCCCCGTGTATATTGTACACTAAGACTACGTGATGGGCCACGGGGGAAACCTCACCAGCAACCTTGTGTGCCTTTGGCAATGTGATCGTTACTAGTGCGTCTTTGTGGAGATGTCCTCGTGCTTCTGCGCATCAACAACGCACGACCTGAATCGGCGGTAAACGCAGTGGTGTCGTTTTGGAAAGCTGTCCATCATCCTGGTAAAAGGCGGGAATTCCTTTGCCTACTACGAGGGTGGACGGGGCGTGGCTCAGCGGGCGGAGCTTACAGGTGATTCATAAAGGGAGAACCAGCTACTCTGTGTCTGCAGGAAAGGAAGATAGAACCCGCGCGTCACAGTCAGATACAGATTACGCTCCAGTACATCATCAATTCACCTCCAGGAAGGATTCTAGATTGTTTTCTGCTATGGAATCTATGAGCGCACAGCCTTGCTTTATCTTTGCCAAGCCCAATAGTTAGGGTGGCTTGTCCTTTCCAGAAGCTGAGCTTCAACTGGGGCACCTGCTACGTTTATATTTGTAAGTGCTTCCTGTTGAGTTTTAGTTTCTGTAAAATGAGCATCATGGCCTACCCAACGGAGTATTTTCTACGAGTAAGTCAGTAAGCGTTACCTAGCATGTTTTCATATGCCCCGTGTATATTGTACACTAAGACTACGTGACGGGCCACGGGGGAAACCTCACCAGCAACCTTGTGTGCCTTTGGCAATGTGATCGTTACTAGTGCGTCTTTGTGGAGATGTCCTCGTGCTTCTGCGCACCAACAACGCACGACCTGAATCGGCGGTAAACGCAGTGGTGTCGTTTTGGAAAGCTGTCCATCATCCTGGTAAAAGGCGGGAATTCCTTTGCCTACTACGAGGGTGGACGGGGCGTGGCTCAGCGGGCGGAGCTTACAGGTGATTCATAAAGGGAGAACCATCTACTCTGTGTCTGCAGGAAAGGAAGATAGAACCCGCGCGTCACAGTCAGATACAGATTACGCTCCAGTACATCATCAATTCACCTCCAGGAAGGATTCTAGATCTTTTTCTGCTATAGGATCTCTGAGCGCACAGCCTTGCTTTATCTTTGCCAAGCCCAATAGTTAGGGTGGCTTGTCCTTTCCAGAAGCTGAGCTTCAACTGGGGCACCTGCTACGTTTATATTTGTAAGTGCTTCCTGTTGAGTTTTAGTTTCTGTAAAATGAGCATCATGGCCTACCCAACGGAGTATTTTCTACGAGTAAGTCAGTAAGCGTTACCTAGCATGTTTTCATATGCCCCGTGTATATTGTACACTAAGACTACGTGACGGGCCACGGGGGAAACCTCACCAGCAACCTTGTGTGCCTTTGGCAATGTGATCGTTACTAGTGCGTCTTTGTGGAGATGTCCTCGTGCTTCTGCGCACCAACAACGCACGACCTGAATCGGCGGTAAACGCAGTGGTGTCGTTTTGGAAAGCTGTCCATCATCCTGGTAAAAGGCGGGAATTCCTTTGCCTACTACGAGGGTGGACGGGGCGTGGCTCAGCGGGCGGAGCTTACAGGTGATTCATAAAGGGAGAACCATCTACTCTGTGTCTGCAGGAAAGGAAGATAGAACCCGCGCGTCACAGTCAGATACAGATTACGCTCCAGTACATCATCAATTCACCTCCAGGAAGGATTCTAGATCTTTTTCTGCTATAGGATCTCTGAGCGCACTGCCTTGCTTTATCTTTGCCAAGCCCAATAGTTAGGGTGGCTTGTCCTTTCCAGAAGCTGAGCTTCAACTGGGGCACCTGCTACGTTTATATTTGTAAGTGCTTCCTGTTGAGGTTTAGTTTCTGTAAAATGAGCATCATGGCCTACCCAACTGAGTATTTTCTACGAGTAAGTCAGTAAGCGTTACCTAGCATGTTTTCATATGCCCCGTGTATATTGTACACTAAGACTACGTGATGGGCCACGGGGGAAACCTCACCAGCAACCTTGTGTGCCTTTGGCAATGTGATCGTTACTAGTGCGTCTTTGTGGAGATGTCCTCGTGCTTCTGCGCACCAACAACGCACGACCTGAATCGGCGGTAAACGCAGTGGTGTCGTTTTGGAAAGCTGTCCATCATCCTGGTAAAAGGCGGGAATTCCTTTGCCTACTACGAGGGTGGACGGGGCGTGGCTCAGCGAGCGGAGCTTACAGGTGATTCATAATGGGAGAACCATCTACTCTGTGTCTGCAGGAAAGGAAGATAGAACCCGCGCGTCACAGTCAGATACAGATTACGCTCCAGTACATCATCAATTCACCTCCAGGAAGGATTCTAGATTGTTTTCTGCTATGGAATCTATGAGCGCACAGCCTTGCTTTATCTTTC